>NW_020439372.1:88426-93363 GCF_000699045.2 Agrilus planipennis | reverse complement strand
CATAATCGAATAAAATAATTCGAAGTGGTCTGTATTCTGTCGAAACTGCCAGGCGTGGATCGCGATTTCGATCTTTTTGGATCTCATCAGCGCGTCGCAGACAGCTCTGACGTTGAGGTTAGCTACGCCGGGATTCGTTTCAGCAAGTAGATATCCATATATTTAAATGGACCTTGTTGGAGGATACATAATCCTAAAATGTAGCATCGTACTACAGATGGCGTTTACCTCGCCATTTGTAGTATTTTCCTAAACGCGCTGTTAAGACAGCAGGTAAAAGTTGGTCTGTGTTCTGTCGGAGCTGTCTGCGACGCGCTGATGAGATCCAAAAAGATCGAAATCGCGATCCGCGTGTGGCAGTTTCGACAGAATACAGACCACTTCGAATTATTTTATTCAAGCTGATTCATAGATTACTTACTGGTGTATATTGAATAACAGCCATGTCTGAGTATTCTTCAGTTGAAGAAGTAGAACCGTTTGTAATATTTAATTGGCCTGAACCTAGATCTGATTCATTTAAATAATTTAACTCCAACTGAAGTGGGGGTTGTTCGTAGTCTACCTGAAAAGTTGTTACAAAAAACTACAAACATTTACATTATCTACGTCTGCTTACATTACATGCTTTCTTTTTATGTTAAAATAATGCAAGAAAACAAATTTAGGTAGAAATAGGCACTTTGAGTTACGAGTTGAGTCAGGTTTTATATGATCAAGCTTGTCAGAACCTTTTTTAATAAAATTATGCTTTCCTTTTGATGTTAAACAGTGGTGCTTCTGTTTCACTAGCCCAAATTTATTAAAATGTCAGTCAAAATAGTTGACGTTCTCCACTTCGCATCTTGTAGAAGTAATAGCAATTTTGTTACTACTTACTGAGTTTGAGTATCAGATAAAACCCTTTTACGACAAAATATTTGGAACTGTATGTTATAGATATGTTTCTTATTGTAATTGTAATAATTAATATTTTAAAATGAAGATTGTTGCTCACCAAGGTGACCACAGCGCATGTTGATATTAGAACTACAGAAATCAACAAAATACTGAGTCTAATTCCAGAACTGTTTGAAACGATTAGGCCTGGGGCTATGTAAGTTTCTGACGAATCTGTGGGAGTCTCTGAGACAAGCCTCTGACCATTACATCCTCTCAGCCAGCATAAATAAGTAAACGCAAGAAGCACCATCAGTGTAGGACCAAAAGTGCCCCACAGTATTATTGTTCTGTAAAGACAATTTAACCGTAAACTTTCGGTTTTATTTATGCATTTGTATTTATACATCTAAATATACAGTATGCGAAAATGCGGATCTTCGTTTAAACGACTAAACCGATTTCAATGAAATTCATGAATAGGAGGTTGTCAAAAACGATCTGGGCTAATTTTTCTTTAATTGTTCGTAGGTTACAATAATTTTATTTATTATAAACAATTAGGAATAGTTTTACGCGGACCATCTTGCGGGCCAAATCTATTTTTTTGTGTGATGATCCAAAAATTGTTACTTCCAAATATTGAATAGATTCCACCTTTATTTGATGACGATCCATATCACAATAAAGTAAGCCTTTTTGGATTTTCACAAACTTTATCAACAACTAACAGACTTTGAGTATAGTAGTCCAATTACATTCTATTTAAATTTTGGACGAGTTTGACTTAAAACGAATAGAAAAACAAGTTCCAAGAAAAACAATATTTTGATGTAACATTTTACGAATTTCCAAAATTAGTTCAAAATTCGTCTGTATTTTCTCTACAATTCGTATATTCCAGTTAGTATTTGATAAGTAAGTATGGTAGATTTTGTTTTCTCCTTTGAAATGACTGCAATGTGAGTCTGTAATATTTTATTGATTTTGTTCTTCCTTCTAAAAGTTATGAGGTAAATAAATATTTATGAGTCCTAAGAATTACTTTTCATTTCACATTTTACTGTAATACATAAAACTGCAGCTCAATTTCTCAATGATGAGAAAGGTGAAAATCTTGTTTTGAAGAGGCAATCATTAAAGTACACGTACCAAAAGAAACATTTGATTAATAAAATTATTAAATGAATAGATCAGTAAGGTGTGGTTCAAACCTTATTGGCGTTTAAAATTAATATTTTCTNCTGATTCGTGTTTGAGTATTTATATAAATTAATTTCATCTATCAATTACATTCTTTTTGTTTTATATTCACAGCCGTATGTTTTATATATTTACCACACATGATCCATAAGAATTTACTCACTCATTTCATAAATATATAAATCTAGTTTCATCTCAGTTACGTAAAAAAATATTTAGAACATTTTGTGAGATTGTGTGACATACTGTAATTATTCCTTACTTTGCTTTCGATCTACAGTGTGGTCAGAATATTTACCGAATTTTCGTTTCCATTGTAATTACAACAATAGCATTTATATTTTGAATATTTATTTATCATCGAATGGTGTTTTAACGAAATATGTGGTCAATGTGCCCTTTCCTTTTACATATATAGGGCCCCTACATTCACACGAATAACCAGCATTCATTAAAATTTTAGCTGTGTCTTCTGTCACCTGGATCCTGCCGATAATTCCGCATGAGTCCATCCTTGAAGCAACATTAACTGTATTGCCCCATATATCATATTGAGGCTTTTGAGCTCCCACAACCCCTGCAATCACTGGACCGTGATTTAAACCTAAACAAAATTAATCTTTGTATCCAAAAGGCAAAAGAAAAACTATCGAACACGAAATAAAAGTACATAAATTAACGATTTGAAGTTGAATAAGTTATTTGTTTTTTATTTTGTCTACCAACATTTAGGGGCGGCGGATTGGGTGGTGATGAGGTGACTCATCGAGGAAAGTGTGACTCAAATAATAACTAAATTAATTTGTAGCCTTGTAATATTGGCATTTTTACCGAATTATTTAAACATAAATTAGAATTTTGATTCCATAGGGTGTTGCATTCACCACCCAACGTATTTCTTAAGTTCACCACCCAAGTGCTGGGAGGATAATGACTGGTAAATCTAATTCAACGATCACCAAATAATAAATCAATTAATTTATTTTTGATCAACAACAAGTAACTATCCAAGAACCTGGAATGGTATTTTTAGCAAATCATTTAAGAATAAACGAGAACTTGTTTCAATCGGGTGGGGCATTCACCACCCAACGTATTTCCCAAATTCACCGCCCAAGTGCGAGGAGGATAATAGCTGGGGGAAAGCTAACTCAAGGATCTCCAAATAATAAATCAATTAATTTATTAAGAACAAAAGTAACTATTTAATAACCTACATTGGTATTTTCACCAAATTATTTAAACTTAAATGAGAAATTTGGTTTCGTATGTTGGCACATTCACCTTCCAATATGTTTCTCAAGTTTAGCACATAAGATCGGGGAGGGTGGTGGTTGCCACAGCCGGACTGAAGATTTTGGCCCGGGGTGCGATGTAACCAAATGGTCTGGTTTAGAAGGGGAAGTGCACAAATTTTAACAGCACTCGTTTTTAAATAAATTTAAGAAGTTGTGAGGAAATTTGCGTTTTTCTTTGCCTCGGTCTTTGCTCTTGTTTTAAAAATTTATTAAGATTTTTTTAATTTCTCTTTTTTTTCATTTTTTTTGAGTTAGTCCGGCCCTGATCGTTGTATGAACACAACAAATAAGTCGCTGCTGCTGTTGAGCATACGTTACGTTGTATCGGCTGGCTCACCCTAGCAAATGATCGAACAGAGTAGCAAATGCATCTGCTGTAAACCACGTAGGTTTTCGTAGGTGGTGGCATATAGTCGACATTCGGCGGCGAAGTTTTATATGACGCCATTGCCGCTTGGGTGTGGCTGAGCTCCGTCAGTAAATGAAAATACGGGTACCACAAGTGAACCCTTCAAAACACGAGTCTTGTAATATTTCACTAGTAGGTATTCTATTGCAACTATTACTTGCAGAAATTAAATTCAGTCAACTAAAAATACAAGATGTGTAACGTGTTGTATTGATTGACGAAAACGGGAAATACGATGACATTAAAATTCATTATTGTCTATCAGTCTTTAATTGATAGGTCGCTAGGGACCGTTCTAATTATTACTAGTTATTAACAGATAATTATTTAAAATGGTAAATTCCACAAAGTGTATTAAAGGATTAGCATTTTTGGCATTGTAGGCGCATATGTAATCTTTTTACGTTGTCAAAAGTCAGCTACATACAATTATAAAAGGGCAGCATCATCTTTTGAAAAATACAAGGTGGTACAGGAAATTTCTTACAAATACCTTCAGCAATCTCTTCCTATAAGTAAATAAAAAACTAAATAATAAATAAGTTCAATAAATTCTTGAAAAATTCTATGTAGTTGGCCTTTACTGTATGAAAGTTGATCCTATTGATTATTTTTCTTTTGAAATAAAACACGTGAAAAATAACTTTCACCAAATATATTTATATTGAATCTTGACAAATTCGTTTTAACCTACAAGGTCATCTTCGGAAGAAGGTTTTATTTCAAAAGTTCAATAAACCCAATTTAAAGCTAAGAAAAGTGCCTACAACAAAAAATGTGTAATTATTACAATCTTAGAAAGTTCATGCGAAAATTAGAAAAACTTGAAAAAAGCAAATATAAATATTATCTTACCCCTGAACCTATACTAGGTGTATATATCCTAAGACTGGTTGGACACGCACCTCCACTCCTTCCTATTCTAAGCTAATCTTCGCATTTTTCTAAAGCTAGAACATCCCACATCCTAAACTATTATATACGGTAATCTAATCTAGGTCTACCTCTATCCCTCCTAACTCCCGTTTCTGCCTGTAATATATCTCTGACTAGACCTTCATGCTTGAGATGATGTCCTACTAACCTATCTCGCCTATTTCTTATTGACATCCCTGACCTAGACCATAAAGAAAAAAAGTAACACAAAC
>NW_020439372.1:77323-84989 GCF_000699045.2 Agrilus planipennis | reverse complement strand
TCGTTTCAGCAAGTAGATATCCATATATTTAAATGGACCTTGTTGGAGGATACATAATCCTAAAATGTAGCATCGTACTACAGATGGCGTTTACCTCGCCATTTGTAGTATTTTCCTAAACGCGCTGTTAAGACAGCAGGTAAAAGTTGGTCTGTGTTCTGTCGGAGCTGTCTGCGACGCGCTGATGAGATCCAAAAAGATCGAAATCGCGATCCGCGTGTGGCAGTTTCGACAGAATACAGACCACTTCGAATTATTTTATTCAAGCTGATTCATAGATTACTTACTGGTGTATATTGAATAACAGCCATGTCTGAGTATTCTTCAGTTGAAGAAGTAGAACCGTTTGTAATATTTAATTGGCCTGAACCTAGATCTGATTCATTTAAATAATTTAACTCCAACTGAAGTGGGGGTTGTTCGTAGTCTACCTGAAAAGTTGTTACAAAAAACTACAAACATTTACATTATCTACGTCTGCTTACATTACATGCTTTCTTTTTATGTTAAAATAATGCAAGAAAACAAATTTAGGTAGAAATAGGCACTTTGAGTTACGAGTTGAGTCAGGTTTTATATGATCAAGCTTGTCAGAACCTTTTTTAATAAAATTATGCTTTCCTTTTGATGTTAAACAGTGGTGCTTCTGTTTCACTAGCCCAAATTTATTAAAATGTCAGTCAAAATAGTTGACGTTCTCCACTTCGCATCTTGTAGAAGTAATAGCAATTTTGTTACTACTTACTGAGTTTGAGTATCAGATAAAACCCTTTTACGACAAAATATTTGGAACTGTATGTTATAGATATGTTTCTTATTGTAATTGTAATAATTAATATTTTAAAATGAAGATTGTTGCTCACCAAGGTGACCACAGCGCATGTTGATATTAGAACTACAGAAATCAACAAAATACTGAGTCTAATTCCAGAACTGTTTGAAACGATTAGGCCTGGGGCTATGTAAGTTTCTGACGAATCTGTGGGAGTCTCTGAGACAAGCCTCTGACCATTACATCCTCTCAGCCAGCATAAATAAGTAAACGCAAGAAGCACCATCAGTGTAGGACCAAAAGTGCCCCACAGTATTATTGTTCTGTAAAGACAATTTAACCGTAAACTTTCGGTTTTATTTATGCATTTGTATTTATACATCTAAATATACAGTATGCGAAAATGCGGATCTTCGTTTAAACGACTAAACCGATTTCAATGAAATTCATGAATAGGAGGTTGTCAAAAACGATCTGGGCTAATTTTTCTTTAATTGTTCGTAGGTTACAATAATTTTATTTATTATAAACAATTAGGAATAGTTTTACGCGGACCATCTTGCGGGCCAAATCTATTTTTTTGTGTGATGATCCAAAAATTGTTACTTCCAAATATTGAATAGATTCCACCTTTATTTGATGACGATCCATATCACAATAAAGTAAGCCTTTTTGGATTTTCACAAACTTTATCAACAACTAACAGACTTTGAGTATAGTAGTCCAATTACATTCTATTTAAATTTTGGACGAGTTTGACTTAAAACGAATAGAAAAACAAGTTCCAAGAAAAACAATATTTTGATGTAACATTTTACGAATTTCCAAAATTAGTTCAAAATTCGTCTGTATTTTCTCTACAATTCGTATATTCCAGTTAGTATTTGATAAGTAAGTATGGTAGATTTTGTTTTCTCCTTTGAAATGACTGCAATGTGAGTCTGTAATATTTTATTGATTTTGTTCTTCCTTCTAAAAGTTATGAGGTAAATAAATATTTATGAGTCCTAAGAATTACTTTTCATTTCACATTTTACTGTAATACATAAAACTGCAGCTCAATTTCTCAATGATGAGAAAGGTGAAAATCTTGTTTTGAAGAGGCAATCATTAAAGTACACGTACCAAAAGAAACATTTGATTAATAAAATTATTAAATGAATAGATCAGTAAGGTGTGGTTCAAACCTTATTGGCGTTTAAAATTAATATTTTCTGAAATGAATTATTTCTTCAATCAAATCAGATTTCTCAGGAAATTTAGCTTAGGTAAGCTCATTACCGGAAATCAAACTCCTAATTAAGTTTGGGTATGTTGAAGCTGTTCCAAAATTAGATAGATATTACACATTTTATTCATAAATTAATAAAACTTAATTTCCCTTGCAGTCGTGAGTGATTTTTACCATTTGAAAAGAAATTTTTTGAAACTTGCTATTTACCCTGATTGAAAAGCATAATTAATTGGCAAACTTAACGTGTTGAGTTATGATTTCTATCTCGAATTTGAATGAAAATCATAAGCTTTTAACTGTGCTGTGCGTGATAAATAAATTACTTTCTGTTCCCTGCGTAGCTTTTTGACGCAGTGCGCCCCTAACATGAAAATTTTACACGTAATTAACCTACAAGTAAGATTTCTGTTTCTGATAAATTATGAATAAACACACCTGCAAAAACAGCAGACGCAGGAGTTCAATACAAACAGTAAAAAGGATGTTTTGTCCTTTTTACACGAAGTGCAATAATGCAAGGCAATTACCCCACTAATTAACCGTTTCGTTAATAATGAAAGTGTATATATACGATAGAGATCAAAGAGTACAAATTCAATTCGCAATTGGAAACTTGTTAAAATTTGAATGCATATAAAACAGTTAACTTCAATTTTTGATAAAGGCCAACAAAAAAATTTAAAGAATAATAAGGCGCCAGGTGTAGATGGGAAAAAGAAGTCACTTCTATGCTCGGGAACGGTTAATTTAGGAAATCGAAAAAGGTTGTTAAAGGTGTATGTTTGGAACACGGCGTTGTACGGGTGCGAAACATGGACAGTGGGCGCGGCGGAAAAGAAAAGGTTAGAAGCGTTCGAAATGTGGTGTTATAGGCGGATGATGAGGATATCGTGGGTAGAAAAGGTTAGANTTATTAAGATTTTTTTCATTTCTCTTTTTTTTTCAATTTTTTTGAGTCATTTGGCCCGGAGTGCATTTGCACCCCTGCACCCCGGGCCAGTCCGGCCCTGGTGATTACAACCATCTCTTAACAAGAACACAATCAGTTTATTATTGATCAAAAAACAAGTAGGTATCTACTGGCATTTTTATCAAATGATTTAAATATAAATCGGAACTTTTATTCCATAGGGTGGTGCATTCACAAAGTCCACCACGCGAATATCACTCTGCCGCCTACCTACTCGAAAACTTTTTAAAAGTAATCTACATTTTCCAAAAGAAAAAATGTCACAATCATTGTTACATTTGAAAGATTTTTACAAGTTTCCAAGAACTTTTGAAGTTTTTCTACATCAGATCTGTTTCGGACGGTTAAAAATTAAAAAAAGTTGCCTATTATTATTGTAAAATTTTCAGTTTATTTACTTACCCGCTCGTAGTTTAAACCTTTGAAAAGAATCTCTGTTTATTTGGTCTAAACTTGTCATCAAAGCCACTGAAAAGTCAATCAAAGCAACTATTATGTGCTCCTCTTTACGACTGGCTTCCTGCTAATATATAAAAAGGCAAAAATTAACAACATTATTTTTTACAGTTCACGTTTCACAGTTAAAAAAAGGGTTAAATACCTTAAAAGTTTCCTGTAGCACAAAGAAATAAGAAAGCAAAGTATTAATAGGCGCTTTTACACAAAATGAAGAGAATGTTAATTAATAAATAATTGTGTAGGCTTTCGCGGCCGTTGTGTCGCAATGTATTTTTGAGCTCGGGTTTTCTGGCCGTTGCCTCCGGAAATCTCTTCCCCACGTTTCGCCTGCTGTTGCGTTCTCAAGGATAGAGAAGGTTAGAAATGAAGAGGCATGAGAAAGAATAGGAGAACAGAAGACAATAGGCGAGATAGGTTGGTATACTTCATTTACTTTCTCTAGCGATGTGCCCCTTCCAATGTCTTGGATGCGCGCTGGGAAAATCGTAGGTAGGGAGAAAAAATCTCATTATACTCTCGACTCTTGTTCGTTAAACATACTTTTTCATACAGTACCTGCCAAAAAATTTCTTTATTCATGAATAGTAGTGTGAGTTGAAAACAAGCGTTAAAGCCTTTAATATGTCTTCAAATATAAATAAACATCTCGTTGATATTTTCAGTAGTAAATGGTACCAATAACAGCACATTTGAGCAATGCAATTGTAGTGGATAAAATGGTCAATTTTTCCGTGTAGTACTGTACGGATTATACGCTCCTTACCGGTTAAGTGTTTGACCGAGAGTTGTCTCCTTCCTTTTCTGGCCTAGTGCTGTTCTTTTCTACTTTGCGCCGGTCAAACTGAAGGTCACATCGCTACAGAAAGTAAACGAAGTATAGCACACTTTCTCAGGCATAAAGGTCTAGTCAGAGACATATTAGAGGCAGAAACAGGAATAAGAGGAGTAGAGATAGACCTAGATTAAATTACTGTTCGTTAATAGTTTAGGATGGGGGATGTTCTAGTTTTAGGGGAATACGAAGATTAACTCAGGATAGGAAAGAGTGAAGGTGCGTGTCCAAACAGTTTTAGGACAGATCTTACGGTGATGATGAAGGAGTGGGTGCTCGCGTTAATGAAAATGTGTTTCTTTAGTTCTCACCCTGTTTTTATCTTCCTTTCCTGGGTTTAAGCCTGCTGCCAGCATGTAGGTGCTTCCGATAGTTTTTATTTTCTCAATGCAGCTGAACTTTGGTTTTAACAACAACTACAAAACAAAAGAATAAAACAAAAAAATACTTTTTCCGATTTTTCGGTATGTTTCAAATACCTTATCGAATTCACAGATGATTTCATTTAACAGTCGTAAGCATTCCAGTCCTTGCTTGTTTACGTCGTTTTCATCGTAAAATTCTTTATAGTTTGGAATGGAAGCAAACATTACAGCTATGCAAGAGTATCTTTCGTGATACAAGTCTTGGGTCGTATCTCTGATTGTTAAAAACCTTTCAGCCACATGGGCTGGTAAAATGTTTTCTAATAAAATCTGCAAATTATCGCAATGAGGACACATTTAGGCGAAGTCCCGATAAACTTCTAAAATAATATGTGACAGAACAATAGAAGATATTCAAATAATGCCTTTTCCGAAAAACATTCTTACAAATCTATTTTTCTTCGTCTTAAAAATGTATGAAATAAAGAAAATAAATAAAAATTTCTTTTCAAAGACTTCTTTAAACTGGAAAAATTGCAGTCAAACCTCAACGTGTATCTAATATGTACATATATGGAATTTGAGATTTAGAAAAGTTGTAAATCCCGCAGTTCCAGTTGAGCGGAAATTTCCTTGACTTGGGAAAATATTCTTCAAGGAATTTATCTATACACATATACAAGCACACACACGTACCTTGTTTATACCTCTCATCGTTTCAACCTCCTCCTGTTCGATTTTTAGCTTCGATTTCCAGAGGAAGTCTGTTCTCGATGTAAATTGGATCTGTCTATCGAGGATGTGATACATGATGACAATGATTGCAAAAATAAGGAAGCTTTTTGCTTCTACCGGAACTAAGGATAATCTAGAAGAAAGTTACGTAGCTAAGTTATTGAGCAAGTAAACTTCCGACATACTTATATCGTTTTCAGAACAAATTTTATCTCAGAAATATCGACTTCTACAAAAACGAAAATTTAAAATTCTATATCTACTAATAATAATAATACATCTTTTGAGTTGCTATTGTTAATAAAATATTGCAAATAACAACTAATAATTTACTTTTTTAAGTTTATCTAACATTTTTAACAATAGCATTTTAAATATTTTTGGTTTAAAAAATTTTCGTACCGTTTATGGAGGAAAAAGATTAAAACCTTCTCACATTAGGCAGAGAAAGAGATATAAAGGATAAAGGTTAATAAAATTGTATTATCAAACATTGGAGAATAATCTAGTAAGGTGTGAGATATTAAAATTTATCATACGATAAATTAACGTAAATTACGATTGATTCAAATTGGATTTGTGAACCCTGAGCTTGTTCCTGCGTGAACGCCACTGTAAACGTGAACTTTTTGCTCGTCTAACAAATTTTTTTAGCTTATTTCACAACTGATAAAAAAAGTTCTAAACATCTGAAGGTTATTGTAGATAGAAGTCCAATGCTTTCACATCTCTCATCATTGTTAGTTTATTCGCAGTAACAGTAACACGGTTTGACCGGCTTTGGTTGATTTACAGATCGTAATCATTACATGACCGTTTAAGAGATAATTAAAATTAAAATTTAACAATACCGTTTTCCTGATAATTCGAACGTTTGTTTTCTTTGCTTGGTTTTGTGTTGTTTTATTTACATAAAGAGAAAAGTGTGTGTATATTGTGAAGAATTTAAACGTGTTTTTACAAGTAAAATGGTAAGTAGAATATACAATAATAATGTCTTAATGGTCATTTATTTTTAAAACCATTTTGTACCAGTTTAATGTTTAACATAGACATAAAAAAGACAAGCAAAAACTTTAAAAATTATTACGTTAATTTATACTTAATCTAAGAGTCTGTTTTGAGATGTTCATTAATACGTTTTTGAAATGAGCCACTCGTTTGACCTACACAAAGTTATTAAAAATCATCGTTTGATTATACCAATGCGTGGTAAGTGGTGCAGTCGAACTGTAATTATACGATAGTTGAATAATTATTTGATTAGTTACTTATGAAAGATCCAATTTAAAAATTATTAGCTTTTCGATGACAACAAAAAATAACAAGTCCGTATTTTATATCAATACTTACTTTTCATCCCCTGGATCATCGTAACTGTTGAATAGTTTCAAATAGCTGTAAAGACCAATGTGAACAGTTGTGGATACAACCATGAGGAACAGTTTTAATAAGAAATCCATCTTCAAGAAAACGGATATTGCTGTTAATGCTAGTGCAGAACTGTATAAATACGTCTGTAAAATTGTATACGCATTAGCACACATGTTCTGTTACCCAAAACAACCCCTCAAAAAGTAGTTAAAGAATATATTGTTAATTTAAAACCTACACTGAAAGTAGGCCATCCACCCATAAGTTTAAAGGTGTTTTTATTGATTTTTGCAATTAGAGTATGTTCTTTTAAAGGAAATAAAGTCCAAGTTTAAATGCTGCTACCCTTTTCAACCGGTCAAGTAGAATGAAATGTAATAAGTAATAAACGTCGAAAGGGTGCATTAAATATACAGCAAATTGTAAGAAGACGAAGTTGGCGTTACTAAATTTAAGTTCTTTTTTTTTAATCAAATTTTTAATTAAAACGTAATAGGTTAAAAAATGTTTTTTAAATGCCCTTTCCGAATATAAAATTATGTACCCTAGTTTTTAAGACCACCACCTTTATTTAATACCCATTGTTTTCCGTGGGTTAAAATTTTGGCAACCTAAATGTACATTTTCATTTTTTTTAGTTAAAATCACTTTGAATAAAGCCTAAATTGGAGACTAGGATCCATTATTTACGATAAAAAGTATCTAAAAAGTATTATTCATTCTTGGGTGTGTAGTGTGTATCTTTGATTTTTTTAGGTAATTTCCCATTTTAAATGAAAACTTCAAGCTGATAGAAAATATTACAAATGGCGCGGTAAACGCCATCTGTAGTACGATGCTACATTTTAGGATTACGTATGCTCCAACAAGGTCCATTTAAATATATGGATATCTACTTGCTGAAACGAATCCCGGCGTAGCTAAC
>NW_020439372.1:11817-74327 GCF_000699045.2 Agrilus planipennis | reverse complement strand
TGGAACGAATAGGAGAACAGAGGACTCTATGGAAGTCAATAAAAAATAGGCGAGATAGGTTGGTAGGACACCTTCTCAGGCATGAAGGTCTAGTCAGAGACATGTTAGAGGCAGAAACGGGAGTTAGGAGGGGTAGAGGTAGACTTAAATTAGATTACGGTTCGCAAATAGTTAAGGATATGGGATGTTCTACTTTAAGGAAAATGCGAAGATTAGCTCAGGATAGGAATGAGTGGAGGTACGTGTCCAACCAGTCTAAGAACTGACGACCTTATGATGAAAGGCCAACTCCTACTGTGAATCGAATGTTTATATTTTCGGCTTACCTAGGAACAGTGGAAATTTGCATAACACCCATACCAATAAAGACCATCGTGGCGCACGTAATGTAGAAAGGAAAGTCGGTATCTGGCTGTTCTCGATATTCTTCTTCCTGTTGCCTTTTCCGAAACCAAAGAAACAGGGGATGCAAATCATCGTTACTACACCATTTTCTGTGAAAAATGAAATACATAAAACTGCTATTGACTCCTTTCAAATGTGGTACAAATGTTTCAATAGTATATTAAAAAGTTGATTACTGCCATAGTTTCATTGTTTTGTAGCACAACAAATGCGGAAGTCGACCCATTTAAATGCAAATGTATTTGTTTAATGCATGATGTGCTGAAAACTGCATCACATTACAGCAACAGCAATTTAAATAACATGTCAAAAAATACAATAATATTCTTTACTTGTTCGACATTACTTTTTTAATAACTATGTATATTTACAGATCCGTTTTCAGATACCCTAGATAAAAAAATTTCAGTCTCTCTCCAGTCTCTCTGAGAGCGTCTCTCACAGTCCTTCACAGTCTCTCAGTTATTGCCTAGATGTTTTTATAGATCTCTCACAGTTTTTGTATGAGAGACTCGAACGATAAAATTGTTAATTTAGAGATTCGAGTCTCTCATTCAGAGATTCTAGTCTCTCGTTCACAGACGCTAAACAGTTTTTTTGACAGTCTCTCGACAGTCTCTGAGACTGAACACTTTTATCTCGGGTACACGGTATACTGATGTATTAATACTCAACTTTCGTCATTAATTTTATGTTTTATTCAGTTATATCCTTCAAGAAATTTTGTTAGCCTGTAACTAATGGCATAAATATTGGCTATTTTATTTTTAACCTTCAATGAACTATATTAGGTTAGTTCTGAAGTTCACGCGGTGTTAGGTATAGACTATAGGGCGGATGTTCGAAAACGTGCAGCTTGAAGTGTTTGAGAAAACCTGCTGCCATTTTGGTACAAAACGGTTGTGGAAACGCGAAGGAAAACCGACCTTCCAAGATGCTGTGGTGTCCAGTCGATCAGATAGCAACTTGAGATGCACTGTGTACCCGAAGTCTACCTACACCAACAGATATCTCAATGCATCTTATCTCTAATGGGCACCGGAGGCGAGATGTGAATAGCACAATATAGAAATATTGAAAACCTCGCAGACGGGCCTAAGAAGAGCACATCTGCCATTCACCAAAGGAATCAGTGACAAAATCGGCCGAATTCTGTAGAAGGAAGGCGTGAAGACAATATTCAACATTTGTGGTAAACTTAGAGACCAGTTTGTCGGAGTGAAGGATGTTGTTCCGTTGGAATCTGAGGGAGTCTGCCAGATACATGGTTCTGTGGAAAGGTCTACAGCGGGGAAACAGGTAGATCCTTCGCAATAAGGATAAAGGAATACGAGAGATCCGTTCGACTGAAACAGTATAGCAAATCAATGTTGGCAGAACATATTCGGGACACAGGACACGACATCCAATTCAACCAGACAGAGATGCTAGCTAGAGAGAGACACTACTTCCCCATGGTCATCAAGGAAGCACCTAGGATCTAAGAACATTCGAACAAACTCAACAGGGAATGTGGGTACTGTAACACAGTTTGGGAACCTAACCCTGGAAAATGGGTATTGAAATACTGTATGACTGGGAACTGTAGGAAGGGACTGTATAACTACTATTTAAGCTGTTGCGAGAAGGTTCAGAGTGCTCGAGTGGCATGACCTAGAAGTTTGGGCTATTGCTTGGCATTCGGGAAGATGCCGGTTCGATTCCGGGTCTGTCTGCCTTGGTCGAAGTTTTTCTGTGGTTATCTTGGATAGTTTAAGCAAATGCTGGGGCAGTAATATTCCACAGGAAATCTGTCATTCTCTTCTGGCTTCATTTCGCCGGTCTCATCTTTCTTACCCGAACCACCATTTTCACGATTCCTGAAAAGAGGCTAAAGAGGGTCTTCCGACCTACCTTCCCTAATGAGATTTAAGATTCAGAGTGAATTTAGCAACAGCTTTGGAGTTACTAAGAATAACCGTTGTAGTGGGAGACGAAACGACTTTTGACGTTACCATGATTCGTCATGGGGACTACATCAATAAGACAGAGTTTTAGGATCCTGAAATCCTGTTTCTTCAGGCGACAGCCCTGACACTTCTGCATAATCTATAAGCATTAAAGTACATACGATACTTCCCTGGTTCTCTCTCCGACTTCCTTTTAAGTACACATTCATATGAAAAGGTACAGATGCTTAGCCATAAACTTGATATTGCCCTACCCGTCTATGTCACGTATACCAACGCTTTTTTTGAGGGATATTTATGACGTTTTTCTATTGCTGTTGTTTACTAAGGTACGTGCTTTTAAGGAATTCGGCGAGCTTTTCGAATAAGAAGAGCTTTCCGAATAAAAACGTTTATTACGCCGATAATTCGTAAGGCTGTTCCGATCCAGAAATAACTATTTAGAAGAGCAGTCATAGTGGAACTAATCTTTAATGTGGCAGATGCTTTCCAAAGATCCAAAATTACAACATGTTAGAATAAAGTTTAATGAAGTTCTGCTCGATGCCGTTCCTTGATGATACGCTGTCAATAGTTTGTTACGAATTTTTGTTTCCAAACAACGACGATATACTGTTGTCAATCAAAACATTCTAACAATTAATTAACTAACATTATAAACTGTTGAAGCTGACTTAGAAACCTAGGTACATACTTGTAAAATGTCTAGTAAACTAATTATCAGAACATCGAGCTTTCACTGACGTAATGTTGTCGTTGGCAAAATACACTTACAGGTTCCTTTGTTTCAGTTACTACAGTATACATTGTTGGAGAAGGCACGACACATAAATAATTAATCAGTTAATTTCGCGAATAAATAGACAGTACCAATTACAAACACCGGATATGTTTGTTTACCTTGTTTTGCACTTGTGTACAGTAGAGATTCAATAATATTGGGAATACGTAAGTAAATAGTAAATATGCGTTTATGCAAATAATTGACACTTCTTCGTGTTTCATTTCGCGGTGAAATGATTGATGTAGAATCCGAGAACACGTGCATTTTTAGGCATTTAACTCGGTTTTCCGGTATCCGGAAACATCATTAACTGGTGCATCTTTAATAAGATGTAATAGTCTAAAAGGAATCAGATACTTCGACCATAATCAATATAATAGGGTTGAGTATGTACTTTTTAACCATTAAACAACTTGGGTGTTACAGTCCTTTAAATTTCGATTCAAAATATTTACGTTTTATTGAGTTTTGTTAATTTGTGTGAGACAATTATTGCTTACGAGCAAAATATCTTAAAATCGCTGTTGTCAAACAATTTATGAGCAATTTCAAGGACTTTAAGAACTCAATTTTTATTTTTAAATTTTATGGTTGTATTTTTAAGATACCTACTATGAAATATTAGAAACTTTTAATGATATTTTTTACAGGTATCCAAATGCTTCATTTTCTTCCATATTGGTAGGTAAGTCATATAAATTTACGACCTTAGAAAGGAAATTAAAAACTTTGCGGAGAAAGCAGGTTTTTAATGTTTCCACTTTAGTAATAAGTTTAAACACCTGTTAGGAAAAATTAATATTAAATTGTAGGTAATACACTGGTTAATTTATTTATTTCTATATATTTCAAAATTAAAGGGAAAGAATCATTATATAGATGAGGTAAAAGATTTTCTCATCATGGACTAGCTATGATACCAGGATTCACGATTATTCTTACATATTTGGTGGTATGAATGAAGTTCAATGCCTACTATACTCTGACATTTCTAAAATAGTCACTTCATTTGAAATGCATAACCTATTGTGTTCACTTTCTTGGTAATGTACTATTCCAGACTTAGTTTGTCTTAATTTATTCTGTAATACATATCTATATGCGTGCATAGAAAAATGCATGAATCTATTTATTAAAAATAAGAGTACGAAAGTGTAAGTAATAGAAGATAAAGTAGTTTACAACTATGTACAATTACTTACTTGCATTCCAAGCACGTGCTTCCGTCAGAGAGCAAATTGGATTCTATCATAGCGACGCTCTGAAAGGGAAAATGAAAAATTCTGAACAGATTCACTAAATGGCTTTTCAAAAAGAGGTTCACATTCTCTAACAAGTCTCTTTTAACGTACTTGCACTGTGAAGTGCTTTTCAAAAGCTTTTATGCGATTCTGAATATCATCTTCATGAATGGGATGTCTGTCAGCAATTAAAATTCCGTCCAGAAGTCTTTAAAAAAGACCTATTGCATAATCCACGTTGATTGACGAAAGAGAACAATAAATTTGTGAATGTACTTTATTTTTCAAAAATAAGTTCTTATCATTTGTTCCATGCAAGAAAAATTGACTATGCTCCTGTTGTAGGCTACAGATTTACATGTCACATGCAAAAACCAGAGCTGATAGCTGAATGTGGTTCCAACATAGCATTAGAAAATGTAACTTCAAAAAGTCCCTCATCTGGGTTTTCGGTGGTTTTGGTTTAACCTATAAAATCCCTATTCATATCCTATCAGCTCTGATTTCTTAGGAAAATAAATCGTATTTATATATTGTATGGGCATTGCAAGTTGAGATTTGATTTCATTTAAAAGTTAAAAACCTTTAACGGTAGACGAACAACAATGCCAGGATAATAAGGTTTCGTCGGAACCTTCATATGTGGAATCCCGAAAAAGGCATTCTAATAATGGGTATCCTTGATGCTATAAATCAAACTAAGGATTCGTTATCCTATTGCATTGAAACTTGGATAGTTTGAATACAACTCCAGTTTAATGGTTGAAGTTTTAATTGACCGCAAAATTTTCATGGTGCAGTTAGATGCAACGGAGACATTATCTAATATTTAGTAAATCTTGTTATCAATTAATGTACGAGAACAAGAAGGTTGTTAGTATATACAAGTGAATACGTAGGAAGCTGGCTTAATTACGTTACCGAACTTTATTAATTCAATTCAAATCAAATGACGCTGCCCACAAAACTTAGTTATTCTGCCCTAAACTTTGAACTTTGAATTAACAAATATTATAAAGGTTCCTTACAAAGATACGTAAACCTGCTGATGCTTACACCAAGAGGCTTGCTATAAGTTTAATTATTTTTGATCAAACCATTAAAAAATTGAAAGAAATATTTTTATGGTTTTGAACTTTTGAATCGCCAAATTAAAAAGAATTGTGCTAATTAAGTCTGAAAGTGAAGCTACGTCACTTTGACGTGCACCCCCATTCCTAAACGTGGTTCAACGTAGCCTTTTGTCAGACCCCTACCCTCTCAGGTAAGCTACGTCAAAAACGTTAAAAAAAATGGGACAGACAGGCACCTAAATAGAGTTAAATGTAATAAATTAAGCTTCTTAATATGACATACCGTAAGTTCGATATTTTTCGCAATTGTGCTTTCTGCAATATTAGCAAAGGGTTTGTCAGCGCCCCAGTATTCAACGTATTTTGTCATTTTAGTTGAGGGTCGTGAACGAGGTGTTATAGGTCCTGGTGTTGCAATTCCAGTCCCATTCATATCTTCGGAACAGCTTCTACCGTTAGGCCTAGGGCTTCTATCTGCCTTATTTTCCACATCATTTTTCTGGAAACAATATTAAGTTTCTTACACACCTAGTCCGGAATGTTTGATTTCCTGTGTTTTCTAAAGATTTTGAGTTTTAATTTACATATTGAAATCCATGTTTTTTCTTCTTTAGATATAGTGACGAACCTATAGATACGTATGAGTATATTTACTGTACATTTTATAATTGAGTTACAATATAAGAAATTTTTTGTTGATATACTTTTCTTGTATATGTACAATAATTCGTTTGTACACGCAAGAGAAAATTGTGTTTTTCACCGTACAATTCCGAAATATAAAGTACAAAATGATTTATAATCACGCGACGAAGTGGTCACTCAACTCAATATGGTAATTACGTACAAGCGCCATAATATATTTTATTAATGTACATATTATTTTCTTTTCAAAGTTCATTCAATAAATGTCACTGTAGCACACATAAATGTTGGACTAATCATATTTTCCACTTTCTCTGCACTAGAAGTATTGAGTCATTTAAAATTTAAATAGTATTGTCACTATAGAACTAACTAACTGATTTGGATAAAATAATTCGAAGTGGTCTGTATTCTGTCGAAACTGCCAGACGCGGATCGCGATTTTGATCTTTTTGGATCTCATCAGCGCGTCGCAGGCAGCTCCGACAGAACACAGACCAACTTTTACCTGCTGTCTTAATAGCGCGTTTTAGAAAATACCACATAAGGCGCGGTAAACGCCATCTGTAGTACGATGCTATATTTTAGGATTACGTATGCTCCAACAAGGTCCATTTAAATATACGGATAACTGATTTGACATTAAATCTTTACAATGTCCAAGTGTGGGCTTTGAAACTGAATAAAACATGTTAAAAAAAGAAAAAAATTGTTAGTTTATATCAAAATGAAAAACAGTGCTTCTGTTGGCGTCAAAGATGAATAATTGTTACAAAGAAGAATATTTTGTTCATGAAAACAAAAAAAAATCATGAAATTAGAGAATTAAAGTTTTGTTTGCACTTTTTGAATATTCAAAGTGTAATTTATTCATAATTAAAGCGTGAACTGGGTTACGTAGTTTCCGAGTTAATTATTAAACAATGAGAGGCATACATACATAGGTGATGTTAAAGCGGGCAGACCTACATGACGGGAAAAATGAAAAATTTCTGCTGAAATGCAATTTTGAGTTTATTGGACAATTCATTCTGCAGGTGCTATTTTTATGAAAACTAATTTCAGTTTCAACCTCGCTTTACTGGTATACTTTTAATGTAACGTGAATGCAATTTTTTTAGAAATAAAGTTTCAACGGCGTGATGAAATAATATTATCTAACATAGTAACGATAATAATAAACAAGATTAAGTTTGGGATGTTGTTATAAAATATATAATAGTTATTAAGAAGTCGTTAATTTTCGAAGGTTTTTAAAATTGTTGTATAGAAATAAACTAAAATATTAACGTTATTGGAGTTTAACTAAGAAATTTTGTACTGAAGATACAAATTTCTCTCAAATAAAGCGAAGTAAATAAATAAAATAAAGGAAACATTTTCATTATGTGATGCACATTTTAATCCTTTCTGCATCAATGCAGTTCCTAGAAACTATATCCGGTGGAAAACCTGAAGGCATTAATTTTCATAGTTTGTTTGTCTGAAATTTTGTCCATTGTTTTCACACAAGTTAACACGGATTTACCGTTAGCTTCATTCAGATGAAATTTTCTGTACGCTAGCAAAACCAGAATTCGGAAAAAAAAATGAAAACGTAAATCTGAATTCGTTGACCGAGTTTGCAAGAAAATTACAGTCAGTTTTTGTAGGTAACTTTATCTGTGTTAAACAAAAAAATGACTCTTGTACGTATCGTCCTTTTTACCCACAGAACCTTCTCTCTCATTCCCTATATAGTTTTTATGCTCTCTTTCCTGCAACTTATAAGTTATAGAAATTAAACAAATCAAATTTTTTATAGAAAACGTTATTTATTACTATTTTCAAAAAATTATTATATCACTTTGAAGAATGACTTGTCCAATACCTACTACGTCAGGACTACATTAATAGGGCGTATCGTAAAAGGGTTCAAAAAGGTTATTGGCATCAGAGCCAGATCAGGCTATAAAGAAGGCTCAAGGGTTAAAAGATAGTATCTACAGGCCACATAAATCTTAATGAGGCATGCTCTAGTAAATCCAGATCCGCTAGGATGTTAATAGAGCCTGCCCAAACAAATTTCCAGTCGGGGTTAATTTAAGTTCATAATCTCGAGGTATATACTCTCCAATTACAGTTTTTGTTATTTGCGACCGAGGTGAATTTAACCGCAACGAAGAAAGCGCTAATTGAAACCACTTAAGGTATTAAAAGCTTCAATATTATATAATTAATTTTAATTTTGGAATCGTGCATTAATGATTCATTTTACGCAAATCTGAACAAAATTGATAACTAATAGAAAATCCTGTTTTATTTATGAAAACTCTGACATTATACACGATCTTACTTTCTTCCTTATTTGATGCATGTAAATTTCATTCAAGGATTAAAACTTCTTAGAAACATACGTTGTACGGGTGCGAAACATGGACGGTGGACGCGGCGGAAAATAAAAGGTTAGAAGCGTTCAAAATGTGGTGTTACAGGCGAATGATGATGATTCCGTGGGTAAAGAAGGTTAGAAATGAAGAGGTATTAGAAAGAATAGTAACAGAGGACTCTATGGAAGTTAATAAAAAATAGGCGAGATAGGTCGGTAGGACACCTTCTCAGGCATGAAGGTCTAGTCAGAGACATATTAGAGGCAGAAACAGAAGTTAAGAGGGGTAGAGGTAGACCTAGATTAGATTACTGTTCGCAAATAGTTAAGGATGTGGGATGTTCTAGTTTTAAGGAAATGCGAAAATGAGCTCAGGATAGGGAAAAGTGGAGGAAGTTTCCAATCAGTCTTAGGACTGACGACCTTATGATCATGGTGAGGAATATACAATTTTAATAGGGTATCATAGGAGACATAAATGTGTAGAGGATCTTGAGCGCTTATCAAAATGCTATTATATATGTTAAAGAAGTTTTGGTGGTTTATAAGTAGAGTAAGATAAGTCATTATCTTATGATGACGTGCTAAAACCGATAGATGCTCGAAACTGACTTTTTAAAGGATGCTAAACCAAATCGTGTGGTGCTCTTTAAAATTCTAGAAAATAACTAAATCACACCCAAATAATGAGCAGTGCATGAACGACTTCATCATAAACGCCGAAAAAGAGCAACTGATTCGTTTAGAAACAAAAATGAAAGAAGCAAACCTTTGGAGGTACGATAAGAAACGTCTCCACTTTGTGGTCTGCTAGGTATGGTTCCCGACTAGCTCCATTTCCCGGCTCAACTTCGAATTTATCCCCCAGTTGAAGCAGTGTAGCTCGTGTAATATGGACTTTCCTGAAAAAATAAATATTCTGTAATCTATATATAAGGCTTCATTCTTCTACTTTACAACAATTTCAACATTTTTAAAATTTATAGTTTATTAGAATATACTAATATTCCCTAAAAAAATTGAACAGATTTGACGCCTTCTTATGCTTCCTTTAGATACGTATTGTTGCACTTATTTTAAATGGAGTTAAAATGTTGTATCTCAAGACTATGTTTATTTTATTCTTAGTTTCTGGTTGATTTTGTATTTTCGAGTAAAAGTAATTTGCGGGACTTGTGCAACAAAACAAAAAGGAATAATAAACTCGATGAAGTAAGGGATAACTTTTTATTACTTCGAAAGCGAGTTTAGTTTAACAAGTTTAGTTTCTTAAAGTACGGTAAACAGAAGTTTTATCAGTTAATTTAAATTAGATCAAAGATTTTACTAGATATTGCAATTGTTTTATTTGATTACCGTCTAAAAACTTTTATTAAAAACTTTTAGTAACAGTCGTTCATAAATAATCTTTTTATACAACTTTTATTGATCGATCCATTTTATCAATTAATGTCGTTCTCTGTAGGTAATTATTTGCCTTTATTAGGTATAGCAAATTTTCAACCTAAATTGATTGGAAAAGGATATTCTCTTTATACAAAAGTAAAACAATAAAATGAAGACGTCCCTTTTGTGACAGGGTAATTTAAATTAGGTTTCAACATTCCCCTAACATAATGGGTTGTTTATGACAGAATTTTGTAGGTACATTTATTCTACACTGACTAAGGAACTAATTCTCCCTAGTCTTAATACCATTCAAAGACATCAAAGTAAGATTTCGAAAATGTACCAAGCTGTGCTTCAAATTTTATGGACCTTAAATTAGCTTTAATCCACACGACTTACGGAGTATATAACTAATTATGTTAGTTTAATTTACATTTTCAGTATACGAGAGAAAGCGTCAACCCTCTTCAAAGGTTACATTATCTTGAAAATATTATTTGCCCTTGTAATAATATAGTACTAGATGCATATGTATAATAAACATGTCGTAGGCAAATGTGTGTCGACATCTCTGTTTTGGTATACTCATTAGGTTTTGTATCATTACTTTGAAGTTTATGGTCAGACAGAGTCAACCCTCCTACAAAATTGTGGCAATTCTTTAATACATTAACGGGGTGTGTTTGTCGTGAAATCACGAGCAGTATTTTATCAAAATGTTGATTTAACGAAGCGAATGAAACTTGATATAAAAGACTATATTACAAATTAATTATTAACTATGAAATAACGGATTACAACTACAGGCACAACGAAGAAAATATGAATTAAAAACGCAAATTAACAAGAAGGACAAAACGTAACTCGCTCTGAATTATGTGACACAATCAAAAATTGTTCTGGTGCCACCACCAATACCTCTTATGCAGCAAAAGAATGTTTTCATGGAAGAGGGGAAATCTTCAAAAGACACCCAGCCGTCCGTACGACTGGGTAGTGTCGGATTCCCGAGGAAGAAGTCCTGGGACCTACCGACTAAAATCCCTCTGCCTCAGGCCGTTCTAGGACCAATTAAGGTCCTCTTCAGCCGGAACAAAAGAATACTAGTTAGAAGCCAATAAGGGGAAAACCCCAGCAAGGTATGACTCTGCTTCGAGCTATGAAATTCCTGTAACCTGTATTCAATTGAGAGCATCGACAATAAAATTAACAAAGGTGGTTGCCGTCGAAGACCTTCACATGACCTGACTATTGGGACCAAATCGGTCTCTTATTGTTTGCTAAAGAACATTCAAGAGATACTTGACTATCTTGTATGCATTTGAAATTATGGAAGTTTCCAATATAATTAAATAAAATAACGATAAGCAAATCTATCTCTAATTAAAATAATATCTCTAATTAAAATTAAACTGAAACAGAGTGTACAAATTCTGATGAGATAGCAGTTCTTCAGCTGTCCTATAACATGGTACAAAAATAATGAACGATTTTGTAATAACATACTGTGTAACTGAGTGCAAAAGCTACGACAATTTTACAATACAGTGTAAAAAGAGTGTCTCATAAAACGGTACGAAAACTATGATAGCTTTTTGTAAGACGTGATTTATTTAACAATGTAGTGGGAAAGTTGTAATTATTTTTGTACAACACCTGCCTATCTAAATTCAAAATTTGTAACAAGGGTTAAATATATTAACATGGTATATGACTAATATATAATTTATAAATTTTTGTTGATAGTTTATAGTGGTTCAAATTTTATTTTCAATGTCAGATATTGTTACGTATACAAGTAGTATCCCATTGAAAATTAAATTAGTTATGTGCTTACCCCGCGATTCCTCCCGATTCCATATGGTTGGCTAATGTAACGTCATCACTCCATACATCAAATTGCCATTTACGGAGTCCTAGTACACCGCAGAGTACATTTCCGGTGTGTATTCCTATCCTCATGTCCACATTAAATCCTGTAGCTTCTCGAACAAATCTGTAACAAAAACATATATCGGTAATATCCGCACTACGCGGAGTTCCAAGGATAATAGCCAGGATTAGCATATTCAGAGAGATAGGACTAGATTTCAAGACTGAGAAAGGAACGTTTGCTATTTATTTGTTTTGTGAAATGTAACAGGATCATTTATCTTCCTTATAGAACGGTAAATTAAGTTAAAAGCATTTGATGATTGTTTAAAGAGAATATTAAGATGATCACATGCTGATGAAGGACCTCTCATCAGCACTTTTATAAAGTATTTGAATTTTCTACGGAACCTGCTGCAACCTGTTAATTTATACATTCAGTAAAAGGAAGAGATAGTCGAGAACTTGAAGTATACTTCGTTTAGTTTCTGTAGCGAAGTGACCTTCAGTTTGACCGGCGCAAAGTAGAAAAGAACAGCACTAGGCCAGAAAAGGAAGGAGACAACTCTCGGCCAAACTCTTAACCGGTGAGGAGCGTATAATCCGTACAGTACTGCACGGAAAAATTGACCATTTTATCCACTACAATTGCATTGCTCAAATGTGCTGTTATTGGTACCAATTACTACTAAAAATATCATCGAGATGTTTATTTATATTTGAAGACATATTAAAGGCTTCAACGCTTGTTTTCGACTCCCCTACTATTCATTATCGAACGAAACTTTTGGAAGGTACTGTATGAAAAAGTAAGTTTAATGACCAAGAGTCGAGAGTATAATGAGCTTTTTTCTCCCTACCTACTATTTTGCCAGCGCGCATCCAAGACATTGGAAGGGGTTCATCGCTAGAGAATGTAAATAAAGTATACTTCAGTAATATATCAAGAATATCGTCCGGACTAGCGCCTATATTTGGAAACTTCTCTTATCTCCTTTATATGTATAATAAAGACAGATTAGATTTTCCAGACTTTTTATCATAATCACTAAAACGTCTAGAAAAATTGCACTACAGAACAAAGACGTGGTTCAGCTGCAATGACACTGTCAGTCAAATATTGTATTTTACAGAGTACGAGGGTTGTTTGATGAGCCAGTGACTTTTGCTATATTTATTTTTCAACGCTCAGCTCAATAGACTTAGTTTAACTTCTTTGACCTTTCTTGAAAATATGTTTTATCTAACTTTGTAAAACAGGCATTAGTTTCAACAACAGTCTCCTCATTAGACGAGAAAATTGCCAAATCAGGACAATAAGGTGGTGAAAAAACATTTTATACCTTAATATATCCTAGCTACTGACGAGTGTGGCGATGCATTGTACTAGTGAAAGAGAACTTTTTTCTTCATTTTTTACCAATTCATCGTGAAATTTGTCCAATAATACTATTATCGTTATCATAGATATAGTCAATTAATCAGTTAGTCTTTCATTGTGAGAAAACCTTTTGAAATTATCTCTAGATAATGCAGACTCTCAAAATAGAATAAAAATTTTAATTGGACTTTCACCTTTTATGAAGTCACTGACTTTACACTTAACAGCCCTCATACACTTTATGGCCGGGGTTTTTTGTAGCGTCTAGGATTTTCAAACAACTACGTAATACTACTTTATAATGCAATCTCTTCAAAAGGATTTGTATTGTTATAAATAGTTTTAACAGCCTTCCGTCGACTAAATAGCACCCCCTTTAATTGTTATTGATCAAACAGTAGTTACAGTTTATGGTTATGGGAGTTCAAAATGAACACATTCGCGACCTTCTTAACCCAACAAATTATTTATCTACACAGCGGAATTAATGGCCTATAAATTGCTCAATTCTCGCCGCGAATGAAAAATATACAAGATACACAATTTTCAACTTATTTACCGTTGGTGAAAACTTTTTTCGTGGCGTAGTAAAAATAGACGAAAGAAAAATAAATAGAGGCGTTTTTATTTAACTATTTACCAATTTTCTTTTAAATGAAACCATACATCTACATTTCATGCTTATACCAATGAATTAATCTTAAATTTTAGCACTCATACACAATCATAAACATAAAATTGATGCAACCGGAATGATGATGTTCTGCTTGGGTTCAATTCCTGACTGATGCAATGTCTGCTTTACATTTTTTTACTTGTCTTAACGGCAACCTGTAGAAAGGAATCATTTTTCGATTTTTAATTTACCCACTACAAACTACCTCAAATGAATGAAAGAAAAGTTGTTGCTGTTGTCGCACCCCCGCCGGGAATCGAACCCGGGACCTTTGGCTTTACGCACCAATGTTCTGACCACTACACTACGAAAGGTGACAACAGCAACCACGACCAACCGACCTACAAGGTTAACGATCCCTCGATTTTTATTAACTTNGTGTAGTGGGTAAAAAATTCAGAAATGAATTTTCAGAATAATATTTCATATTAAACTAACTCACTTCTAAAAGATATCTAAATTATATGTATGTTTAATCATAGTATATTCAGTATATAGTTACATTAGTTCGACGGATCGTTAACCTTGTAGGTCGGTTGGTCGTGGTTGTTGTTGTCACCTCTCGTAGTTTAGTGGTCAGAACATTGGTGCGTAAAGCCAAAGGTCCCGGGTTCGATTCCCGGCGGGGGTGTGACAACAGCAACAATTTTTCCCTCATTAATTTGAGGTAGCGTGTAGTGGGTAAAAAATTCAGAAATGAATTTTCAGAATAATATTTCATATTAAACTAACTCACTTCTAAAAGATATCTAAATTATATGTATGTTTAATCATAGTATATTCAGTATATAGTTACATTAGTTCGACGGATCGTTAACCTTGTAGGTCGGTTGGTCGTGGTTGTTGTTGTCACCTCTCGTAGTTTAGTGGTCAGAACATTGGTGCGTAAAGCCAAAGGTCCCGGGTTCGATTCCCGGCGGGGGTGTGACAACAGCAACAATTTTTCCCCCATTAATTTGATGTAGTGGGTAAATTAAAAACCGAAAAAATGATTTCAAATTAATGTTGCATATTAATCCTCTATTAAGTAACTAACAATGTCATAGGATTTCTGTAGAAAGGGTTTGTATAAAAAATGCCCGAAAAAGCCTGCACAACTTTCGAAGTTCACCTATAAATGTAAATATTTAATACTCTATTTTACCAGAAGTTTTGAGGGATTTTAAACCGCACCGATTATTTTACATTTCGGCAATCATATTTTATAAATCTGGAACTGATTCCTTGAAGGTTCCAGCATTTGAGTCACAGATCTTTTAAAGAAAGTTCGAGAACATTTGTTTATGATCCAACAACAGTCTAGAAATCATATAAATATCATTGAAACTGGAAATTAATGTTATTACCTAATAGCATCTATCATTTGCAATCCCATGTTCACACAGTTATAGGCATGATTAGGTCTTGAAATTGGTAGGCGAACGAAACTTTTGGAAGGTACTGTATGAAAAAGTAAGTTTAATGACCAAGAGTCGAGAGTATAATGAGCTTTTTTCTCCCTACCTACTATTTTGCCAGCGCGCATCCAAGACATTGGAAGGGGTTCATCGCTAGAGAATGTAAATAAAGTATACTTCAGTAATATATCAAGAATATCGTCCGGACTAGCGCCTATATTTGGAAACTTCTCTTATCTCCTTTATATGTATAATAAAGACAGATTAGATTTTCCAGANTATTTTAATCTATAATATATTTAGACTTATTTTTTATGAATTACTCTTATACCTAGAAGCAATATGACAAATTGATAGCGAGTTGTTTAAAAGATTAAAAGGTGCTTCTGGTTTCAGCATATATTTATTTAATTATTCTTTTAAAATTGTTTTAATTGAGCTGTAATCAATATTTAACAATGCTTTCTATTGAAACCATAAAATTCATCTAATTAAAAGGGAATGGATTGTTCTATCTATTCAGCTGCTTCAAGGATATAATTCAATTCCATTTTCGGTTTAGTTATGGACAAATTTATTGAAATGTTGTGTGTCGACAATGTGATTATGATAGTTTTTGAACTACTAAAATGTAGTTAGTTTCTAACAGGGTTGTATTCAAAATACACAGTTTAATTTTAAAATTAACTGACAGTACATTTCAATTTTACTATTGTTGATATTTAAATGCAATTGCGATTTGTTGTTTCGATTAACATGTCCCATGAAAATTTCACTTCCCAGGGGAAGATGGTGAAAAACCGCTTTCTTATTTCTGAGACACTCTTTACTTTTCCTACTTGGGTTCGTAATGTGGTTCTACTAGAGATACTACTTGCGGTTTTATCTCATTTTTATGGAACTCAATGCATCTTGGGTAATATGGAAATACAGCGACGTAGCCCACCCTTAGCCCATAAAAAAGAAAGCTGGTTGCGTCCGTGTCAATAAAAGTTGATTATTGTCAGTAGAATTATTATTGTCTTTGGTAAGACCAATATTAAAAAAAAAAAAACGGATTGAATTTCTTCTAAATGCGTTTTCATACGGAATGTCAGGGTAAAAACATTCCTTCTTTCATAGTTGCATTTGTTACAAATGGCCCTTAACCACTTTTATAGCCGCGATCATAAGAAAAATGATTACTCACCTGCGCGATTTGATCGAACCTTCCGAACAATTCGTTCAAAGTTTTCACCAAATCGGATGCGGAAAGTTGCTCCGATAAAGGCGTAAAGTTGACAATGTCTGCGTAAAGAATGGACACATTATTATGTCTCTGGACATACATCTCGTGGAAGCTTTGCTTGTTCGAAACTTCCTGACAGGCATCTGCCATCTTCAGCATTATGCTCCGTTTCACCTGAAACAAAAGAAACACCACAATGACAAACAGACACCTGCTTCTAAACAGTTTTGACATTTATACACAGGTTGATTATTCTACGATTTCTATTTTACAATGTCAATGTTCGGTATCTAGGAAGTCAGATAACTCAGGATGGAAGGAGCAGTTGGGGTATAAAACAGAGAATAACGGAGGAATGAGTAGCCTTTAACAAAAAAAAGGCACTTCGGTCCTCGCGAATGGTTAATTTAGAAATTCGAAAAAGATCGTTAATGATGTATGTCTGGTGTACGGTGCTGTATGGGTGCGAAACGTGAAAAGGTTAGAAGCCTCGGTGAAAGATGAATAAAGAAGGTAAGAAATGAGGAGGTATTAGAAAGAGTAGGAGAACAGAGGGCGCTATGGAAGTCAATAAGAAGTAGGTGGGATAGGTTGGTAAGACACTTTTTCAGGCATAAAAGGCTTGCTAGAAACATATTAGTAGAAGAAACAGGAGTTAGGAGCAGGAGAGATAGACCTAGATTAGATTATTAACAAAACAAAAGATGTATGTCTAACAAGTTTTGGGACTGATGACTTTATGATCATGAATGTTTTAGGTTTAAGGACAATTATCAACTGTTTTTTATGCTAAACGGCGAGTCGTAACTGAGCGCATAGCTGACTGACGGCGAGCAGAATTTGAGTATAAAAAGATATAACTTGCATTTTGAGTATAAAAAACTGTAACTTGCATGCGACATAATTTACTGATATTGGCAAGTATTATGATATTCAGGAAGTGCAAATATCAAGAAAATTACTTAACAACTATCTCTATTATCTTGTGGCTTTAATTGGAGTTCCGGAATTAGAAACAGTACGGATCATTTATAAACACAATGCGCCAAGAACGGTTATTAAAACTTTCCGTTTGAGATTCGCATTTTGCTCTGCTATCTTGCATTCTTGCATGGATATTTATGAAAGTTTCGCCTTCATTAAACTTACCCGGTAGTCGTTAGTAGGCAATCATTATTACCATTGCTAAAGTTTGCATAAGTCTAAGTTTCTTACTTGGGCAATAGATAAGGCCATCAAATAGGTAATAAATATGATAAGTTCTTAAAAACTTAACTTTTAACGACTTTCACGCCATAGCTTATCTTATATCTAGTAATAATACTTTTTTTCCGTACTGGACGATTCTGTTCTGTAATGAATAAGTTCACAAATTATACTTCGTTTACGTTCTGTAGCGATGTGACCTTCAGTTTGATCGGCGCAAAGTAGAAAAGAACAGCACTAGACCAGATAAGGAAGGAGACAACTCTCGGCCAAACTATTAACCGGTGAGGAGCGTATAATCCGTACAGTACTGCACGGAAAAATTGACCATTTTATCCACTACAATTGCACTGCTCAAATGTGCTGTTATTTGTACCATTTACTAATGAAAATATCAACGAGATGTTTATTTATATTTGAAGACATATTAAAGGCTTCAACGCTTGTTTTCGACTCGCACTACTATTCATGATGGAACAAAACTTTTGGCAGGTACTGTATGAAAAAGTATGTATAATGAACAAGAGTCGAGAGTATAATGAGCTTTTTTCTCCCAACCTACGATTTTGCCTGCGCGCATCCAAGACATTGGAAGGGTCACATCGCTACAGAAAGTAAATGAAGTATGTATAGAAGTAATGTTTTAGTTGCAATTCACTTTTTAACATTGGTACGGGAGACGCGAATTTGATTTATCATTCGATAAACATCATGTAGGTATTCAAAGTGAAGTTTAGAATCAAGTTTTGTTTATTAATGTAGTTGGGGAAGTTTTATTAAAACAGAATTTCAGAGGTGTAACTTATATTATCTATATTTTATAATCAAAATTAATGTAAAATATTTGTAAAAGTGAAATTTGAATTTCAAATGCAAAAGAAATGTCTTTTCTCTGGATATATTTCTGGCAACATGTTTTCTACGTTTCCTTCCATTTAATATTTTAGTAGATCTGTAGGTATAGGTACCTTTACCACGTATCAGTTTTATAAAACTCCCTGAGAAGAACAAAAGCATTCTACTGAACCATCCAATATTATCGGTATAGGATTAAAAACAGTACCTTAAAGAAAAGATTTTAAAAAGTGCCTCGAGGCACGGATTCCTCGAAAAGTTTTGCTAATTAAAACGCGATTGTTCGTAAATACTCGACAAAAGAAGACCGGAAAATGAGCAACAAAATCCAACGAGCTGATTTTCATTTGCAGGGGCAGATTATTATTATTAATTAATTAAGGGCTGAATTGATATAATCAACCATTACATTATTAAAGAAAATTAAATACCTAAAGCGTTTGCGGAGGTGAAATGCTTTTTTGGTCATTTCGTGTCAAATAGGCTTTTCACTTTTTCGAAACGCTTTATCGAAGTTTACTTAAAAATGGGAAAATATTTTCAACTATTACGATAGGTAATTAAAAAAAAACGAAAAAACACGATTTGATTTTAAGGAATAACTCGTTTTTAAACTTTGTGTCAAAGTTTATTACCATGAGTACCGTTCGGGGGATGTTATTCTTTATTATCCTTGCTTTCCTGTTAATCAAACGATATGTATTAAAACTATTTACACAATCATAAACTTTGAGCAAGTGCTTCTCATCTTTCGGAAATAATAATTCTTGTGTAATGCCTGTACGTGATTGCTCATTAACGTTTTACTACTGACCAGAGTTTCAAATACACACGGTGGTTATAGAGCAGTTCATTACTTTTACACGTTATTGTACTTCGTTTCGGTCGTAGTTTTACAAATAAAATTTCATCCGTTCGAAAGTTTATTAGTCACGTACAAACATAGAGTTACAGTTTTCTTTTAGTAGATAGGTATGGGTACTTATTAAATGAAGTCGTTCTTTTTTACTGTATCTTGAATGAGTTATTTACATTAATGTAGATATTAGAGGTACCTATATATATTTATGAAGTAAAATTATATTTAAAAAGTTGCAAAAGAGGTATTTTAGTCTGCAAGAAAGGTTAAGGGTTCATAACAGGGAGTTTTTTGGATCACTCTGTAAAGCAATTAAGAAAGCTTTATGGCCGACGACGGCAACAATACGTCAACAATTAAAAAAGCATGATGGCCGACAACGACAACAATACGTCAACAATTAAAAAAGCATGATGGCCGACAACGACAACAATACGTCAACAATTGAAAAAGAATAATGGCCGACAACAGCAACGTCAACTACTAAAAGGCATAATAGTGGACAGTCGATGAATTAAAATGACCAACTATTTTAATAACAAGGATGCAGATTCCTTTAAACTACTTAAATTCATTTTTTTGTAAACTATTCTCTGTTTTTTTTAGTTAATTACCTATTAGGGCTTAAAAGGCGTAAATTAAATTTACGCTTTCATGTCGGTAGGTACTAATAAGCTTTCAGTTGATGTAGGTGTACGTACTTATGAAGTAAAATTATATTTAAAGCTGCAGAAGAGGTCTTTTAGTTGACAATAAAGTTAAGGTTAAGGGTTTAAAACAGAAATGTTTTTGGATGATTGCGTAATGCAATTAAGAAAGCATGATGGCTGACAGTATTAACAATCCGACAATAATTAATAAGTATAATGACCGACGACAGCAACAATACGTCAACAATTAAACAATTAAAAAAGCATGATGGTCGACAACAGCAACAATAAGACAACAATTAAAATGCATAATGGCCGACGACGGCAACAATACGTCAACAATTAAAAAAGCATGATGGCCGACAACAATACGTCAACAATTCAAAAAAAAATAATGGCCGACAATGACAACATCAACAACTAATAAGCATAATAGTCGACAGTTTGTGAATAAAAATGACCGACTATTATAATAACAAGGATTCAGATGCCTTTAAGCTACTTAAATTAATTTTCTTGTAAACTATTCTCTGTTGTTTTCAGTTAATTGCCTACGAGGATATAAACAGTGTAAACTAAATTTATGTTTTCATGTAGGTACCTACTACGAATAAGTTTTTAACTACTTTAGCTAATTTTGATTTTAATTTATTAAAGAAATAAGCAGTTGCTGTTGCGATAAATTAACACGTATTACGGTTGGCTTTTCAAATAAATCGTATTCTAATTCGAAATGTACAAATGTTTCGGGGAATAATGTAGTAACGCACAATAAATCATACATTTGAAACGGAAGGTAACATTTCTCAGAGTGATTTACTGCCTAAAACAAACGGACATTGTACACGTTTTTGGTGGGATTACAATCAGAAAATGTAGGGAAATTGAGTTATGGTCTGCAATTGTGCAGCGAAATTAAAAAATAGAAGAAAATGTATTCAGTATTTCATAAACTTCTGTTGAATGGATTATAAATACCAATAAATATGTCGTTGAAATAAAGGTAATCCCTGTTATAGATCAGGTACTTATCTTTTAAAAGATATTTATTGTACCTACCCCTTTTGGATTCTTTCTGATGTTTCAAATGATATCTTATTGGTCTTTCGACATTATCAACGAACAATAAATCATCAATAAACTGATAATATGTGATACACAGATCAACCTAATTGTTTCGGTTTTAAAATTCTTAGCAAGCAATATATTATTTTTAATATCCTATTAGAAGAATCCGTGAGCTGAAACAAAATCTTAAAAAATCTGGGTTTTGCATACATTAGTATATTGTAAGGTTTACTTAATATGCATAATAATACAAAATGATTACAATTTTACTTTAGCTAATCGCGTTGTAACTCATAATTGACGTCATGTTTTCACAAATGGGAAAAGGCTGTAGTTTTTCCAACCTTTTCTAGTTCTTGAAACTTGAAACTGCAGATGTAGTCTGATGAAATTAGTTCAACTTGTTTCGCTTCAGATAGCAACCCTCTAAGCAATTTTGTTTGTTTTGTAGTTCTGTTTGTTCAAAATGGATGTTATAAACTATATTTAAGTTTTGAAATATGAATAAGCAAATGTTTATGTAAACATGTAATCCCTTACTAAAAATAATAAGTACCTAGTAGTGCAACCTCAGATCCTTGCTGCTCACCAATAAACCAATAAATAGATAATAACATTTGCTGGAATTGAATGATATTATGTCCATAAAACGAATAATAAAAGAAAAGAAACGTGAAAAGGTAAAGAGGACAGGCTTAGGGTTATTCACACGTGTATTTAGAAGTTCTTAAAAAGGGACCAAGTTCGGGTGATGTGCGAAACTAAACGTGCATTTGGCTTTCCACCGAACTGGAAAAGGATAACCCATTTACGGGGATATGATTTTGAAAAGGACTTTAGAGAGTTTCTTTTTATTAAATTAAGTAAAGTTTTGTTTCTTTCATTTTGTCTCTACTAGAAGTAGATACGTTAAAATCTTTATTTCCTGCAGATGCTTCTTTTATTAAGCTGATGAATAATTAATGTTGTTTAGAATGCTTTGTAATTATTGCCTTTTGTTAGGTATTGTAAATTGTTTTAAAAGTTATGAAATATATGTGCAGGCATACCAACCGATACGGTTTCCGACCATATAACCATAAATTTAGAAGTTCTAGTTAGTTCTCGGAAAATATAACGGTTTGTGTTCTCTGCATGTTATAATGTGTCTCCTGGCAATAACAAGGAGCATGTTTTAGATAGGTATATACATTTTGATTAAAACTGGACATACATTTTCGTTTTATTATTGAATATATCTACATCGATAACTACAACTATATTCGGAAATGTTACACGGAAGTTCTTATAATTTTCAAAATAGTATAATCACCGTCTCAAATTTTCCTCTTTCGAATAACCGAGCAAGATTTGAGCAAGCGGCGAGTCGTTCCTGTTGACGGCTAGTCATATTTGAGTCGTGTTCAGTTTTCGCATGATCAGTGTACTAAGGTATTAGAAAATGCTTATTCTTACCTCTGCGGCTATGTATGCTGGTATTACGCTAAGAAGAAGCTGTTCTTGCTGTTCTTTTTCGCATTCCAATTTCACCCTAGACTCAATACAATTTCTGGTACCCGTGAAGGTAGTTCTATGGGCTCCTTCGGTCATATGGCGATAATATAAGCCAGTTCCGCATGCAGTTAATAAAAGTACTGCTTCCGGAATAAGCTGAAAGAAAAAATAACCATAGTAATTTGACTCCCAGTCGAATTTCTAGCAAGATTTTCTGGCCTAAATTATATTAATTTTCCAAGCATGTAAGGGTTACGTCTGTGTCCTGAATCGACGGGCAAAGTAAATATTTATATGCAAATACAAGGTTAATTAAGTCTGAATGGGAATGTTTATATCAAATTTGTCTTCATTAGACCGTTGCTTTTGAAATTAACGACAGAATAAAATACACAAAATTTATTACTGAACAAAATTTTGCAATTTATTTATTGTAAGGAAATATTTCCTTTTATTTGTATTACATCGTAACAATCTCGCAATTCAGTTAAAGATTTTTTAGGAGTACGCAGCAAATTCTCAGAAAGTTCTCAAATTTTGGCAAATAAGCAAATTAGATCCTTCAAATTAAATAAGGATGTAGACGATTACAATAGATTACCTGCCACTGTAAACTTCATTTATCAATTCTTGCCATTTAATATTCAAATATTTCCTTCCCTTAGTAGGTATAAGGCAGAAGCAAAAATTTTCAATTAAAATGTTTGGAAAAGTTAACCGAACGCTTCATTTCTCCTTGAACCTTTTTGAAGATCTTCGGATTTATAAAGTTTCCAGATTCTTTGCGACAACAAATTAATTTTTGAATTTAGAAAGTTACTGTCAAGCAGATTTATTTATGATCAAGAAAACACTTATTAAACTTTAGGAAAGTATGTTTTTGTAGGTAGTTATTTGGATATTAAAGTATTCTTTATCTAAATAATGCACAAAAGTTTTCGCTGTTTTTTTCTTTACATAGTGAGATTGTTTTCAGTTATGTTTTATTAAAGTTTGCAGAGTCTAATTCAATTTAATGTTAGCTGCGATATAACTGAAAGGCGCGGATTAGTTATTCACAACCAAATAAGAATTTAGACTTGAAATTACTTTAATTCGTGAAATTGCACAATACCATACTGCCATGGGTAACATTACTATGTGACCATGCGAATTATTCCATGAATTAAGTAGACAGGGAAAATATGAAAACTTACTTCGTAATAGCGGAAGTAATTTCCGGAATTAATTCTATGAGTAACTGAGGTTGCAAAATGAGCAGCGCTCACAATACTCGCCAGTACCAGCGATATCACTCTAGAAATTGGAAGCATGGTATGCATTGCAACCATGAGAGCAAAAAGCGGCAGGGGCGCATAGGTTCCAGCCAACAGAAATGTTGCTGTTGAAATTCCACCAACAATTAACAGAGATGCCGTCGTTGACCATATTTCCGACTCCAGGATGAAGGAAAACTGAGATATCAGGAACACTGCCATTAAAAGGAATGTCAATACCACCAATGTGATGACAGAAAATAATTCTGATTCGAGATCCTGAAACAAAATCAAAAATATTACGTGTAACTACTGTCCTAAGCAACTGTCTTGGTTTAGGCGAATGAATGTTGATGCTAACGGCGAGACACATCTGAGTCGTGGGTATTTAAACAACTGCTGTGGCAGTAATGTTATACAATACCCACACTTCCTCAGAGACATACTTATAGTAATTATATTTTGTTCTATAAAAACAGAGATGTTGCCTCATAATTATATTATTTCTTAGTTTGGGCGAATGAGTACATTTTGAGCCATCGACTAGTCAAGTTGGAGATAACGGCGAGTCGTGACGTGAACCAGTGTGGCCCAGTGTGGGCAATATCAACGAGAGAGTGATATTCTATTAATTACCACAGTCTGTTCAATTTTTCCTTTTTTGTTTTTTTAAATTATTCAAATTTTGATATGTTACAATGGAGGTACTTTAAGGAGTCATGAGTACCATTTGAGCTGGCGGCGAGTCACACGCGAGCCATGTTTCTATTTTACCTGATTACTGTGTATGAAATATGAATGTTAGCACGAGATACGTAGTTTATGGTGTGTGTGATAAATATATTGCTACAGGCGACGAAAGAATAACCGAAGCCGAACATAATAAAGTAAGGCGTTTGAGATTAGAGGCGCAGTAAAAATTTTTTAATTTATTTCTGCTGAATTTTTCATACTTCGAAGACGAACATAAAACGGAATGGTCAATATCGTAACATGTGCAGCAACGATATCGTTCGAGCAATAAAGTTAGCGCCCGTATTTCTGTGTCCGTTTTGATTCGCCTGCTGAGTCTACAAAGGCGAAACAATCTACAAAACTTTCACGAACTGCTTTTCTATTATTACGAAAATAGATCCCTCAACTGAACCGTAACGAAATAATTTTTATTGGTCTATAAAGCACCGGCTCTCTTGTTTTAAAGTGGGGGCGTTTATGGGGTGATACATATTTCCATTTTTGTTTTTAAAGACAGTACTTTTCAATACATTGTTTGAAACGGACGATATTGTAAATCCTAGCATCTCTGTTATATTTCTTCTATTTTTTTTAAGGTTATGGTAAGGGTAACCCTAGACAAAAATTTTTAAAGTCTTTCCGGCCTCTCAGAGTCTTTCAGCGTCTCTAAGAGCGTCTCTCACAGTCTCTCAGTTACTGCTTAGGTGTTTTTATGGATCTCTCACAGTCTCTGTATGAGAGACTCGAACGTTAAAATTATTAATTTAGAGATTCGAGTCTCTCACAGAGAGACTGAATTAATAAAACTGAAGAATTGAGAGACTCGAGCCTCTCGTAGAAAGACTGGGATCTTTGAAATATGTTGAACATAGAAAATTTTTCTAAATGAAAAGAGAATATTATGTGCTTAAATTTTCATAATATTTTCTTTATTTTTCTATAGTATCGACCTCCCTAATTTTCATCTTCGGGGTTTTTCATCGTTAATTAATATCACGTCATCGATGTTTATAAGACTTTACAGATTTGGACATTTCAGAAATTTCCAGGTCTCTTTTGTAGCAGATGTACTTCAAGCTGTAACAATTTATTACTGAATGATAATGTAGAAGTTAGTTTAAAGCATTCCCATATAAAAGTTGATAATTGAGTTGTGTGGATGATGCTGCTTGAGCCAAACATAAAAACTTAATTGGCACGGCTTAATCTAACTAGTCATTCAATCCAAACTTTTCGATCAATGAAAACCAGAAAATCAAATGCCTATAATATGGCTAATTCGTATTTGGTAAACCTCCATTGTTAATAAAAAACTATTAAAGTTAAATTTTGAACTGCTTGATGCTTTTCGAATTGAAATAACGTTCGTTAATTGGAACCGTGTTGAAGACATTGTTCCAATACTTGGCACTAAATTTTATTAATGTATTGTTGTTTAACACGTTACTGCTATTTTATGCATCCCACAAGAGCGGTCTCAATATGCGACGACGACGTGGCGAATAAAATTGACGGTACAAGTTTGTGTTTATGAAAGCATAAAATTTTACGCGTTACGATTCGTATTTTGTTCTGTTTCGAAATGGCCATTGTCACATGTTTCCCAGTTTGCTTGCGTCGGGTTGTTTCCAATTGCCTGTTCGGAATAATCAAGCTTTATGTAAGCATTGCTGGTCCAACCGCAAGAGCGCCGCATCGCGATGCGAAAGCTCCGAGCGCTACGAATGAGCTTATTAAGAACAGATGAACAGGGGAAGTACTGAAAACATTTGTATAGACATATTCTGGTATAGCCGGAACGTTTAAAATTGACATGGTCTGCAATAAAACTATCGCATTTACGTTCTTTTTACAACTTATTAACTAGATCACTAGACTAGAGCGGTTGCTGATATAACGCCTACTTTTACTTGCGATAGACGTAATAAGGAATATTGTAAACATAGAAAAGAGATGCCAGTTAGGAATTGCAGCGGACATTAATAAAGAAAAATTGACGTGTAACAGAAAGAGATGCGGACAAGCAGAATTTGAGCATGTTGCCGGCATCGGACTTTAAAGAAAGTTCAACATTCTCAGGAATTTAGGAAAGCAAAGGTACTTGTTTAAAGATATAATTCCAATCAGGCATTTATAAAGCCGACCCTAATATTTTGCGTACCCAAGTAGCCTCTAACCGCTGCATCGTTTACTGCTATTCGGTTATCTCTTTTCACTTTGTCTGCACTACTCTTGAAGCGTTTCTTTACTTAACAAGGGTGTGTTCAAAACGCAATAAATGACTACAGTCCCAAGTAGAAACGAGAAAGAAGATACAGGGTTTGTCCGGAAAGTAATAGGACTGATTTCCTTCCGCCGCGACTGTACTTCGGAGCGTGCGCGCACCGACTGGACTCGGTAGAGGGCATTCCTAGCTAACGAACGAGCGGTTGGTGAGTTGTCTCCAAGCACCTGGAGAGTCGGAACAGGCTTTTTCGCGCGACTTGTTTCTGTGAGTGGTGCAAGCCGAAAATGCAGCGTTCGTTTGAGCAGAGGTACGCAATTAAATTCTGTGTGAAACTCGATAAATCTGCGACAGAGACGTTTGATATGATCAAGCAGGCTTACCCAGATGTTGCTTTAGCAAGAAGTGGTGTGTTTCGGTGGCACCAGGCCTTTTCAGAGGGCCGGGAAGAGGTCGCCGATGAAGATCGTGCTGGAAGACCTTCGACTTTAACAAACACCGACAAAGTGACTCGTGTGCGCGAAGTTTTGAACTCAGATCGTCCACTAAGTATTCGTTTCATTGCCCAGATATTAAATTTATCAAAATCTGTGGTTCATGACATTGTGACGGAACATTTGAACATGCGCAAGGTGTGTACCTTTCTTGTGGACAGCTACCTGACCAAGGCCAGCATCCCAGCGCTTTCGCAGCCGCCCTACAGCCCAGATGTGCCCCTCCCCCGGACTTTTTTGTTTGCTCGCCTGAAAAGGCCGATGACAGGCAAGCATTTTGAGACGACAGAGGGGATTCAAGCAGCATGCACCGCGGCTCTTGAGGCTATTCCGGAGAATGCCCTCCGTGACGCCTTCAATGCTTGGAAATCGCACTGGCAGCGCTGCATCGACGCAGAAGGAGCCTATTTTGAAAGTTTTTAAAGAATTGTAACGATTGGCTCAATAATTTTTTTTTAATCGACTCAGTCCTATTACTTTCCCGACAAACCCTGTACGTCCATTCTCACAGATAATTTATTGTGGACTATGTCAATTTTGATTGTCTCAACTATAGTTACCAAGAATTCACAAAATAAAAACCTCTCTCCTGCTTTATTACATTACATATTTATGACATCGGGTCAATCTGAAAGCCATGCGTCAGTTATTATATCTCTTGTTTTTATTAGTTCCGTCTTTATCTGTTCTATAGGGTTTCCTTTCGATTTCTATTATTTTTGGGTCCCAACTGCCATTTGGGAATTTAAATTTTAATATTGAAAACTATTTTTTCATTCGCAAATAGAATGTGTAAGTAGGTAGTTATTATATAGAATAGAAATTACGTAGTAGGTAATTTTTTGTCGCCTTTGGCCAGGATCCTTCCTAATTAAATTTTTTATAGCTAACCAGCACAAATTATGAAAGAAGATGGTATCATTGTTTTTTATTAAGAATATTTTTAATAATGTTTACTTCTCATTTACATATTATTGTCATTAGCAAGGCAAACAACTCAGAAAGCTACGTTTAAGTTTAAGGGGGAAGTTTTATAAAACCGAGATGTATATCAAGATCTAGCAGTTCTAGAAATTTCAAAGGACATATTTAAATATATTCCATAGAATCAATTTGATATTAACTAAAAGAAAAGTGTCAGTAAAAAATTGATTTCTTTTAATCTATAAATAATAAAAGTGAGGTACCATCTAAGTAATTGTTTTTGAAATGTTTATTTGTTTTAGATGTTAAATCAGAGCCACAGTAAGGGATAAATGATTTATCTAGGATTTGGTTTCAAAATAAATTTAAATCCGCATTCGTTTTCGTTGTGGACCAAACTAACAGATAAATTTTAAATAAATTGCTACAGGTAAACTTTTCTAATTAAAAATTGCTAGAGATAAGACTAATTGCATCGAGATGATTCATACGTTCCTTCTTATTTCGTATTTCAATATTTTTGCAAGCATATTGTGATTTATTCCTCTGTGGGCAGATTAATTATTCATCCATGTATTTCAAAGTAGTTACAATTTAGATTTGATTGGAAAACTGTGATCGATCAAAGTTGGTTTCCGAACAACTGCATAAAATGTCCACGACAATTTAATTTTGCTACCTTGTTGGCGTCTGCTTGATTTAAATAATCGGTAATTTACGTAAAACTTTTGCGTTAACACTAAAATAGCCACCGGTTTGCTGTGAGGCCATTAATTTTATAGCACGTTAAAGTGTGCTTTATGGCTTTTGAATTTACGAGGTAACAGCATCGGATTAATGGACAAGCTCGCGCTTTTACACCAACGAAAATGCAAGTGTGATTAAAAAAAAATGGGTGCGTGTACTTATGTACGCGCGTGAGAAGTTATACTTCTTTGGCATCATTAAATAATATTTAGCATTAATTATATTAAATAATGATATTTTAATTTATATCAATAAATAATACATAGGGATAACTAACCTCAATTATATTGGAGCACTTAAAAAAGTATTTTAGCACAATTTTTTCACTAATATTCACAAATAGTAAATAATATTAATCCAAATATTCAATTTAAATCACTACTGAATATATTTTATTGCCACATATATAATTCGCACTTGTATGAAAATAAAACACGTGTTGTGACTGTAAAAACTAAAACCATGTGGATAAATATTATAAATAAATATGAAAACAGTGATCAGAGGCGACAAGCGTACCAACATGCGCGACTAAGAGAGGTTTTATTTCTATTTCGTTGGTAGCTTTTTTCCGAGACTTAATGAATTCGGTTGAGTGGGCAACTTCATCCTGTTAATTTTGTGTTACAGTGATGCGCGCGCATCTTGAAATTTCACTCTCATCAGTTTTTCATAACGCGCCTAAAGAAGTATAACTTCAATAACTTCAAAAAGAATCGTCTTTAGTATTCCGTAACTAAATAACAAAAGATTAAGTTTGTGTTTAAAACTGTCTGACGTGGACTATAATTTAGAACAATTTACTTCCCATCGGCGTACCCTAAGTACCTCTAATCAGAGATTTACTATTACGTAATTGTGAATTCGTTAATGTTTGACAAGGTCTTTTTCAATTTTATGGATATCACTTGCAATTTCCTTTTCGTACTTCTAACAACTTCAAAAAGAAAAACAATAAATTATGTTTTATGTTTTTTGACAAATAAAACAAAAAAATGATTATGAAATGCATCATGAATTATTAATTTATATCGTAGATAAAAATTAATAATTCATGATTATGAAATGCATCATGAATTATTAATTTTTATCTATGACAAATAAAACAAAAAAATGATTATGAAATGCATCATGAATTATTAATTTATATCGTAGATAAAAAAAGGGGTAGTTTGTGGGCCGGGAAGAGGTCGCCGATGAAGATCGTGCTGGAAGACCTTCGACTTTAACAAACACCGACAAAGTGACTCGTGTGCGCGAAGTTTTGAACTNTCAATTTTATGGATATCACTTGCAATTTCCTTTTCGTACTTCTAACAACTTCAAAAAGAAAAACAATAAATTATGTTTTATGTTTTTTGACAAATAAAACAAAAAAATGATTATGAAATGCATCATGAATTATTAATTTATATCGTAGATAAAAAAAGGGTAGTTTGTAAATGTTGGTCCTCAATACTTATTATATTCGTTTTTTATGGAGCCTAACATCTGGTAAAATCTCATAGGAACTAATAAAATCATGTAATAACTGGTGATAGAGATTTATAATAAGCAAGATTTCATATTCGCCGACAAAACTATTTGGTAGTAATAAATACATATACGAATATAAGCATAGGCATTGGGTAATTCAAGGTTTATTGATTTTCATGGTTAAAGATCAAATCTAGTTCTCTAGAACTAAATTAAACAAAACAGTATCGCCGAAAATTTCAGAAATATGTTTAGGCAAAAAAAAATTAGAGTCTCTATAACCTGCAAAGTTTGTACAATTTTGGCCAACAGATGTCGTTTGATTAAAGGCACTACAAAAAATCATAGGGTGAGTGAAGACGGCCAGCCGCTTCACCACCCTTCTTAGTGATATTGGATTCGATTCTTGACTATTATTAATTCCGCTATTTAAATGGTCGCCAATTGACCTATTAACCCGATGAGTAAGTAGGTGTTAGCTTGTAATCTTAAATAAACAATTTAGGTGTACTAATTTTGTACAAGTGATCTAATAAGAATTAATTGTATATATTTACACGTTCATCAGATTACGCATATTGGCTCGTGTGAAATCTTTCCATCTTCGGCAAACATTTTGCCTTATCTGTATAAGACTTTTGGTTTCAATCTTCTTATTACTAACCTGTGAATGGTGTACACATGTCGCCACAAGAAGCGTTACACAGCTGATAATTGTGACAAAGAGACAGGAGAGGAAGAGGGCGTGCTTTAATCGGATACAATAACGATGATAAAGCGTTTCTAATTCCATTCCGTCCGCTGAAACAAAAAAGAGTCGTTTAAAATTACTGAGGAACTTTTCACTTGGAAAAAGGGTCGGTATTTCAATTAAAGACAAACTGCCCATCAAAAGTTACATGGCTCGCAAACTTATTGAATTTCATTGAGAAAAACAGTTCAAGTTGCTACAATTCAATAAGAAAAGAATGCCACTTGTTTTAGAACATATTATAATCTCCACTCTTTCCTATTCTGAGCTAATATTCGCATCTCCCTAAAACTAGAACAACTCACATCCTTAACTATTTGCGAACAGTAATCTAATTTAGGTCTACCTCTACCCCTCCTAACTCCTGTTCCTGGCTCTAATACGAGGGTGGATTGATAAGTTTCCGGCCTAACCAAGAGATGACGCCACTAGGCCTACCTTGAGGTGACATTCTATAGTACCATCCTTGGATAGCTTGTAGCTATAGTTTCAGCCCGATCTCCTTGCTAGTGTAGGTTTGACAGCACGCTGAACAAGACGCCTCTGTGGTTTTCGTAAAAATGGAAAAGCAGGAAAATCGTGCTGTCATCAAATACTTTTATTTGAAGGGGTTAACGCCGAAGGAAATTAAAAAAGAGATGGACTCAACACTGGGGACATCCTCCCCGTCATATTCAACCGTTAAGCAGTGGGTTTCCGAGTTTAAAAAGGGTCGTGTGAGCACCTCTGATGGGCCTCGCTCAGGACGCCCCGTTGAGGTCACAACTCCAGATATGATCGAAAAAATTCATCAAATAGTGCTGGGAGACCGCAGATTGAAAGTGCGTGAGATAGCTGAGACCTGTAAGATGTCATATGAACGTGTGCAACATATTTTGCACCAACATTTGCATATGGAAAAGCTCTGTGCAAGATGGGTGCCGCGTTTGCTAACAGTCGACCAAAAATTGATTCGAAAAAACATTTCTACCGCAAATTTGTCATTGTATAAGCGTAATCCAAGCGAATTTTTGCGTCGATTCGTAACCGTTGACGAAACGTGGGTCCACCACTACACTCCTGAAACCAAAGAACAGTCTAAACAGTGGATTGGACCAGGGGAACCAACTCCAAAGAAGGCAAAAACAATTTTTTCGGCGAACAAGGTTATGGCTACTGTTTTTTGGGATGCAAGAGGTATTATATACATTGATTACCTTGCAAAGGGTAATACTATCACTGGTCAATACTACGCAGACTTATTGCAACGTTTGAGCCACGAGGTGAAAATTAAACGACCTCATCTGGCGAAGAAAAAAATCTTGTTTCATCACGATAACGCACCAGCGCACACGTCAATCGTTGCGACGGCTAAAATCAACGATCTAAAGTTTGAATTGATGCCGCACCCTCCTTACTCTCCAGACCTAGCCCCGAGTGACTATTTTCTGTTCCCTAATCTCAAAAAATGGCTTGGCGGTAAGAGATTTGCGGACAATGAAGAAGTAATCGAAGCTGTAAATGGTTATTTTGAGGAGCTTGACGAATCAGTCTATAGAGATGGCATTAATAGACTGGAACACCGCTATGAGAAATGTATCAGCCTTGGAGGAGATTATGTTGAGAAATAAAAAAAAAAAATTTTTAAAAACCTTGTTTTTCTTGGTCAGGCCGGAAACTTATCAATCCACCCTCGTATGTCTCTGACTAGATCTTCATGCCTGAGAGGGTGTCCTACCAATCTATCTCGCATATTTTTTATTGACTTCTGTAGAGTCCTTTATTCTCTTATTCTTTCTAATACCTCTTCATTTTTAACCTTCTCTATCCACAGTATTCTCATCATTCGCCTGTCATAGGTTACCTTAGACAAAAATTTTCAGTCTCTCTCCAGTCTTTCAGCGTCTCTGAGAGCGTTTCTCACAGTCTTACACAGTCTCTCAGTTATTGCCCAGGTGTTTTTATGGATCTCTCACAGTCCCTGTATGAGAGACTCGAACGATAAAATTGTTAATTCAGAGATTCGAATCTCTCACACAGAGACTGAATGAATAAAACAGAAAAATTGAGAGATTCGAGTCTTTCGTTCAGAGATTCGAGTCTCTCGTTCATAGACTGGATACGAAATGAGAATCTTTCTATGAGCGACTCGAGTCTCTCGATCAGAGAAGCTAAACAGTTTTTTTTGACAGTCTCTCTCAGCGACACCAGAGAGACTCGATGAGAGACGGAGACTCGAGTCTCGCTGGAGACTGAACATTTTTATCTCGGGTATACAACATTTCGAACGCTTCTAACCTTTTCTTTTCCGCCGCGCCCACTGTCCATGTTTCGCACCCGTACAGCGCCGCGTTCCAAACATACACCTTTAACAATCTTTTTCGAATTTCTAAATTAAGCGTTCGCGAGCATAGAAGTGACTTCTTTTTATTGAAAGCGACTCGACCCTGCGCTATCCTCTGCTTTATATCCTTACCAATCCTTCCGTCCTGACTTATCTGACTTCCTAGATACCTAAAATTAGCTACTTCTTTTAATTTTTCGTCTCCTATCATTATATTCGCTCTTCCTCTACTTTTTATTCCCTTGCATACCTGCATTTTTACTTTTATTTATTTTCATACATAGTTTTGTTAATACCGATTCCATTTTATTTAAATCCTCCTTGCTAGATGCAAATCTGACGTTTTATGTTACTAAAAATCATTTCCTAGTTTCTTTTATCTTAACCACTCAAGTAAAAAAGAAGGCACACATGGCTTAAGGAACGTTTTGATAAATAACCACGATTTATTATCCTTTCTTGATCTGAACTAGTGAGTAATAATTTTAGGTCTCTATAAAGCCACTTCCATTTATGATAACATTTGCGAACTTGGTGTCTATCTTCAATTCCTAAAGATAAATTGTCTTAATTCCTAAAAGACATTTGCAGGAAGAAGCGACAATTCATGTAATAATATAGAAAAGAAAAATATCGAATCTCGCACTCCCTAATTTTTGTCTAGATTAGAAAAAGATTGGTTGAATAATTGTTTCTACCTTTCATCAAAGTGTAGTTACACTATTAAAAAAAACATTAACTTTTAGGGCAAAGTAAACAACCCTAATTCGTTACATTACTCTTTTTCACTTTGTAAAGGTCAAACTAAATCAATTTGTTTGAACTAGAAGCTTTTCGATGCTAATGATATTGATGACAAAATGCTCTGTGCAACTATTGAATAGACAGATAGGTACCTACTATCGAACGAACGAAGTGTATTGCCTTTAATATGAGTAAAAGCATGTTGGTTTTAGTTTTAAAAGAAAAAACAGGCAAAGAGCGAGTAAATGAATGAAAGTAGAAAATTAAAGAGAAACATTCAGCTTTCAAACGAGAATTCGCTGGCAAAATTTTTAAACAAAAGTAACAACAGCATCGCCTTTATATTCAGCTATGCGATATATGGCGATCGGGTCAACATGCCACCTATTGATTTTGTCGAAGATGCTTAAATTCCTTAGAAATGCATACATTGAAATAAAGTATAGTCTCTTATATAATTATAAATGTTATGGTTTTTATTTCCAAATTAAAGAACATAGAAGTGTAAATCCATGTAGGAACTCACGGCAGGAGAAAGGTTGGTCCGAGTTTGGCCCAAGCTTGTTCAACTCTAGTCCGAGATCAGACCAAGCATGGCAAATGCCTGATTTGTCACTTCAGCCTAAGTCTGGTTGGCAAGCTTGATCCACGACTGGACAATTAATGCTTAACCAAGGCCTAGTGAACAATACTAAAACTAAAGATTGGGCAGCCAATATTAGGCCAAGACTTGGTGAATTATATTAACTCAAGATTGGGCAGCTAATATTATGACAAGACTTGATAAACAAAAGTAATCCAGTATCAGATATAATTTGGCGAAACCTTTATATACCTAGCCTTGACATTCAAACCTTGACCCAGTACTGACAAACCCATATTTAACTGGGGAAAACGTTAATAAACCTTGACATTTGAAGATTACCCGAAATTTGGACCAGTATATTGACGTGCCAATGCTGGCTTCCCATAACAGCTCCAGGTTTTGGGTGGGTTTAAAGTCAAGACTCGACATTTCCTATATGAGAAGTGAAGGTACAAATCTTGTATTGAAGGTGAAGTTTGATTCCCCAGAAGCAACTGTCCCCTCTTCAAATGATAGAATTTTTGGTTACATGCGAACAGAAGCTAAAACATCAGGAAAATGCTCGACTTTCACTCGATCCGCTGTATATCTATCCATACAGTTGTACTGTTCAGTTTCTTAGAGTCTCTGAAAGCGAGACTCGAGTCTCTCTGATGTCGCTGAGAGAGACTGTCAAAAAATCTGTTTAGCGTCTCTGAACGAGAGACTCGGGTCGCTCATAGAGAGATCCTCATTTCGTATCCAGTCTCTGATCGAGCGACTCGAATCTCTGAACGGGAGACTCGAATCTCTCAATAAGTGGTGTCTCGATAGACATGGTTAAAATTTACTAAGTTCAACATATTTCAGAGATCCCAGTCTTTCTACGAGAGACTCGAGTCTCTCAATTTTTCAGTTTTATTCATTCAGTCTCTTTGTGAGAGACTCGAATCTCTGAATTAACAATTTTATCGTTCGAATCTCTCATACAGAGTCTGTGAGAGATCCATAAAAACACCTAGGCAATAAGAGAGACTGTGAAAGACTGTGAGAGACGCTCTCAGAGACGCTGAAAGACTCTGAGAGACCGGAGAGAGACTGAAAATTTTTGTCTAAGGCTTCGATATATAGATTAAAACAAATACAAATAACGTTGAGAAATGCTGACGTATCTGGTCAAGTACCAGATAGCACAAACATAACAAAATTGGTTGTGATGTGCACCAGGAATTGACGAGATTGGATTCCACACGATGTCTGCAGGTGTTTAAGTTAACCGAACGAAGCGATACTGCAAGCAGTCTAGCGTGCAATACTGATTTAAAACGTAAATTGGTTAGCCAGCGAACCAACCAGAGAGGGACCGAACAAAGTTTTAGACAATTAAACGAGCTTCCAATTTGGGTCAGAAAGTTTTCAGCTCGACTGGCTCATAAACGTGGTTTATTTGCATCCTTCTCTAACGTTAATTTTCGCACGGTGCAAATCCAATACACAAATGTCTATATACGTACGTATGTATGTATGTAGCAAGGCTGACGGAATACACACATGTAAACTTTGAAATGCTAATGGACTGTTAAACCCGGAAAATGTCTACGTTGATTTTAAACCTGTCATTTTCTTTTTCTGTTAAACAGAATTTTTTTTATTCTATAGGGTTGTTCGGAAAGTCATTTCGTTTTTTCCCGACAGAGGATTTAATTGTATTCTTTTGCACCCAACTTCACATTTAAGCCGTATAATTTTTATATGCTTTGAGAGCTCATATAGCAAGGCTTGTGTGTGAAAAATTCCAATTAATTCTACGCAGTAGTTTTTGGTTGGTGCCCTTTTAAATATGGAGAGCGATAAGCAGCATTTTCGACATATCTTACTGTTTTACTACAGAAAGGGTAAAAATGCTGTTCAAGCCAGAAAGAAATTGACTGATGTGTATGGAGAAGGTGTGTTGACAGTACGCCAGTGCCAGAACTGGTTCGCTAAATTTCGATCCGGCAATTTTGATGTCGAAGATGCACCACGTTCGGGAAGGCCGGTTGAAGCTGATAAAGACGCGATAAAGGCATTAGTTGATGTGAACCGGCGAATAACAACACGTGAGATCGGATTGAGGTTAAATTTATCAAATTCAACAGTTTATGACCACTTGAAAGGCCTGGGATTATCCTCGAAGCTCGATGTATGGGTTCCCCATGTTCTCACAGAGAGAAATCTGTGTCGCCGCATTGACGTCTGCGATTCGCTTCTCAAACGTCACGAAAATGATCCGTTTTTGAAGCGCATCATCACTGGGGACGAAAAATGGGTTGTATACAACAACGTCAAACGCAAGAGGTCATGGAGCAAAAAAGATGAACCGGCTCAAACCATTTCCAAAGCCGATATTCACCAAAAAAAGGTGATGCTGTCTGTTTGGTGGGATTTTAAAGGAATCGTTTTTTTTGAGCTTTTACCGGATAACACAACGATTAATTCGGAAGTCTACTGTCATCAGCTGGACAAACTGAATGATGCACTTCAACAGAAAAGGTCAGAACTAATCAACAGGAAAGGTGTAGTGTTTCACCAAGACAACGCGAGACCTCACACAAGTTTGGTCACTCGCCAAAAGCTTTTACAGCTTGAATGGGATACAATGCTACACCCACCATATTCTCCAGACCTGGCACCATCGGATTATTATTTGTTCCGGTCACTCCAAAATTTTTTAGACGGTAAAACCTTCACCTCAAATGAGGAGGTCAAAAACCTCCTCGATCAGTTTTTTGCCAGCAAAGACCAAAAATTTTATGAGCGTGGAATTATGCTACTACCAGAAAGATGGCAAAAGGTGTTGGACCAGAACGGTCAATATATAATTTAATAAAGTATTTGTTTATTATACGAAAACTGTCTTTCATTTCCACAAAAAAAAAACGAAATGACTTTCCGAACAACCCTATATTACATTACCAATAACAAGGGGGCGACAAAAAAAGCCGCCTTTGAAAAACGAAACGGTCTGTTGAATACTTAATTGAAACTACCTTTTTAATCGATTAAATGATAAAAGGCACTACGAAAAAGACAATAAAATGCTTGATGTGCATGTGGTCGATTCCTTCTATTTTTAGTGATTCGACTTAGATGAGTCATAACAAAACAAAATTGGGAGAAAAATAAAGAACCTGATGGAAACTGTTGGCCAATTTTGGACAGATCTAACCGTAAACCACGATGTTACCAAAATACATTTTTGCTCTGTTTGCTCTTGAATTATTTATTTGCTCATTTAAGAATACATGTTTTTTTTTACCGAAATTGACTTTTAATATAGGAGCAATCCAAAGATGATACTTGGTTGAACAATCTCCACTTCTCCATCTTTACAAAAAAAAAGCAGAAAATTTTACTGCTTCAACTACTCGAAAGAGAACAAAACTTACAAATTAAGGGAAGACATTTGTCATTTTTGCATTCGTGACAGATGGCGCCAAACTCATCTAAATATCTGATTTCGTTCCATTGTCTTTAATATTTAAAATTTTATTCTGAAGAGATTTAGTCTCTACAAGATCTTAGAATCTCTGTCTTCCTTATCACACAGAATGTGATAATCATTTACGTTCGGGCTGCTCTAAATGTAATATAGCCTTGAAGAATTAGTGAAGCAAAATTCACCCAAACTGAAAGCAGCTGCACTACTTTTACTTATAGTTTAGCATATAAAGATTCATCCAAATGATTTTTGTCCCAAACAGACATTCGGGATTCAATCTTCTTGGCGGTACAGAAAATGTAAATTTATGTCAAAGATTGAATAGAATTAAAAGTTGAAAAGTTTAGATTTTTCATATATTTGTCATGGATGGTCGCATAAAATAATTGACAAAACATGTCTTTTCAATTAAAAAGGGATTAGTATTTTGTCATGGGAAAGGAAGGGTCGCCAGAATAGGAGTAGGTCAAAATTAGCACNTAATCCATGTGGAACATTTAAAAATTTCATGTGGAACAATGAAATAAGTATCTAAAAGGATAACTGTGATTTTCCTTATTAATTTTCGTTTAGTTTACTAACCGTAAAGGTTTTCAGGATATTTTCTGACAGGATATTAAAAAGAATGGATTAGCACGAATATTTATGCAATAAATAGAAAGTAAAGCAAGCGGATATTATTTAACTTCATTTAGCAGTCGCCATCTTCATTATAATTAAAGAAAATTCGATCTTCCGAAAATTGAAATATTGAAATGTGTATTTATTACCTCTGGGCTCGGTGGTCATATCCAACGAAAATGAAGGAAACAAAGCAATTAGAGAAAAAAAACCTTGGTTTGGTGATACAACTTCAATAATTCACATCAGATGATTCCTCATATTTTCTTTTCAATGGAAAACTAGTTTGTTATGCATATTTAAATTACGCCTGAACCATTTCGTTTTCATCCATCAATAACTAACACCAATATTCCCTTACTTTTCAATCTTCTTGAACCGCTGGTTTAGGACTGAAGTTTTCGAGTGAGTTCAATATTAACTCCGTCTACGTAGTAGCCTTTTATTTTTCCTTCTTTATGTTGCGGTTAATGGTTTATCATTTTGACATCAAAAGACCCAAAAGGCTCTCATAATAAACATGTTTACACTGCAATTTAATGTTCTTAAACGAAAGGGTAGTTTTCTTCTAACGGCTAGACCAGAAAGTAACAATCACGTTCAGGTTTTTGGACAAGAAGATAGCACAACAAATAATAAATTGTGGAAATATCAATGTTAGGGATTTTAAACGCTAGTTTGGTGTCAAGGACAGAAATTAAGGGTACATAAAGTGTCAAACATGTTCAGTATCCATCATCATCATCATCATAGGGTCGTCAGTCCTAAGACTGGTTGGACACGTACCTCCACTCTTTCCTATCCTGAGCTAATCTTCGCATTTCCTTAAAACTAGAACAGCCCACATCCTTCACTATTTGCGAAGAGTAATCTAATCTAGGTCTACTTCTACCCCTACTAACTTTTATTTCTGCCTCTAATATGTTTCTGACTAGACCTTCATCCCTGAGAACGTGTCCTATCAATCTATCTCGCCATATGAAAATTAAAATTCTAAGTTCCCTAATTTGAAATGAATTGAGTATTTGAACATCTTTGACATTTATAAGAGACCCTAATTTTTGATCTTGCTATTAAACTTGTACCTAAAAGGAATATTGATGTTAGCAAATGCAGACATATAAGATAATCTTTACATAATCTAGAATTGACTACTAATGGAATTAATTTAGTTTGAATTGCCGAATGTATAACGATCGATTTAGAACAATAATTTTAATCGACAAGGTAAATATCAGAGGCCACGGCGATGTAGAGACATTGGCTGGAATAATTACAGATTAGACTATTTAATTACATTCTGCACTGATTTCACCATTTAACATTTACAGTCCCGCTTGCTGATGACATGTGATTAACAAAAAAAATCGAAAAACGCTCAAGGCAAAAAAAATTGTCTAGAAAATTACAGAAGTTTTAGTTTCATTCTCGAGGGAGAAAATGAAAACTTATAGACGTTTAGGGTTGATGTAAATCTGTCAGCAGTGTATTATGTGGCTTACGAACTAAATTGCTTCATAAACCAAACAAAAACAATCCAAACTAATAGGGTCGGTTAATTTATTAGTCACACAAAATCGCAGAATATTCATTAACCGATTTGGCAGCTTTTATTGATTTTATGTCAAACCATAATTTACAAATGGTGAACCGTTTACGCTCATAAAATATTTAATAGTACTTCGAACGTCGTCAAAACCAAAAGGTGGTAAAATAACAATAAAGAAAATCTGTTATTTTATGAACTAAATAAAACTATTTTTAATGAAGTTTGATGAGGCTGTAATTTTGTTCTTCATGTAGGCATAGATTATTTCTCTGCGTTCTCAGAATACCACTTTAATTTTATTTTGTAGCCATTTACTAGGTTTTTATGTAAATTTATTATTTTGCCCGACCCCAACGTTAAGGGTAAATTATGTCAAAATAGATTTTGGCAATAGATTCATTTTTCATTATAATTTATTTTCAGTAAAATTGAGCTTTAAAGTGTGGAATATGTACCTAAGTCAAAAATTTAATTGGATAAGTGCAGGTACTTTTGGATTGGATTGAACGTCCTTCCCATTTGAGTGATCTTGAAGCGGCTCAACAACAAGTTCCAAGAATATCTACATTAAATAAAAGGCTTTAACATTAACAAGAACAGAGGCAATAAGTAATTTATTTATCAAAAATCGAAACTGACGTTTTGTTCTTTAGTACAGGGTTTTCCCAAAAAGCAATGATTCTGTGTATACAGATGGTCTTTTGATTCTCATAAAAATATGTGGACTAAACACTGCTTTGTACCTACTACACAATTTGTATAAATAAAATATAGTAAATTAAATAATCCATGTGGAACATTTAAAAATTTCATGTGGAACAATGAAATAAGTATCTAAAAGGATAACTGTGATTTTCCTTATTAATTTTCGTTTAGTTTACTAACCGTAAAGGTTTTCAGGATATTTTCTGACAGGATATTAAAAAGAATGGATTAGCACGAATATTTATGCAATAAATAGAAAGTAAAGCAAGCGGATATTATTTAACTTCATTTAGCAGTCGCCATCTTCATTATAATTAAAGAAAATTCGATCTTCCGAAAATTGAAATATTGAAATGTGTATTTATTACCTCTGGGCTCGGTGGTCATATCCAACGAAAATGAAGGAAACAAAGCAATTAGAGAAAATTAATGGATTATTTAATTGCATGTTACTTATTAATTTGTTATAATAGTAAATTTAGATAAAAAATAGTCCACCGGGAGTCCTGGAAGAACATGCGAGCTGAAAGTGAGTATCTACAAATTAGTGATGAGCAGAAAGCGAGCACAATTTTTAACTTTGTTTTGTGTTGCATTTTGTTAGTAAATAAAAATTTTATCATCCGATGAAATAAAGTAGGTTACAAAACACAGTTTTTCAAATGAAAAGACAGCGATAATAAGAACTGTAAAAGATGAATTTTTCTCTAGCGTCTACGTTATTATGTCGAATATTGTAATAAAAGCCTTGCAAAATGAAAACTTAAGCTTTAAATTCAATCCTGTAGAAAGAATTGCTCTAATATAATTGCTACACTACTTAATTGTTAAAGTTTTCAGTTCTTTAAAAACTCTTTAAAGACGTCTGTGATAGAAAACTGAATTTGACGCACAATTTCTTTTTAGTTTTAACGTAATGATTTTGAAGGGATATTTCAATAAGAAATAATTTTCGTAGGCGTTTAATAGGATGTTTTTCTTCGGGTGTAAATTACAACTAATTAATAATTATTTCCATAACAATTTTATACAAATTTATTGCTATTAGTTTATTATGCATTTTAATTTTTAAATGTTGATTATTGGATAATCCCAATGCGATTGAGACTTTTAAGATAAAAATATGTTACACAAATTCATAAAAAAATATATTGATTTACTTTTCCTGCAAAATTTTTTTGAAAAAGATACAATATATTCTTATCCTTTTTGCATCCTATTTTTGCATGATTGTTCTACCGCACTGGGATTTGTTTAATTTAAATTAGAACAAGCGCCAGCGGTCAAGTAAGTGGCCTGAGGTCAATATCAAAGCCGTGTTAATAGTAACTAAGACCGTACAGATTAATTGTTTTATTTATAGTTATTGCACACGTGTTTTACAAGCGAATTTAGAACATTTGCAGTACAAACACGACAACCATAGTTATTTATTCGGTACGCCCATAGGAATACGTATTATAACTCTGTTTCCCTGAATAACATGCCTGTATCTCTTTTTAAAATTATAATTCAAATTTAACGCAGAAAAGATCAAGTTTGGCCCATAGAAAATTAAGAAAATGTCAGAAAATTCTTTAGGGTATTCGCTTGATAAATTTATCTGCAAGTTGGTACTTGACAATAAGGAAAAGGCAATCCAGACCTTTGAGTTTCATCGCGCTCGTGTAATGATAATGTGACAAGTTTAGCAAACTAGGAATTACTGTGTCATAAAAAGTGATAAGAGAATGCGACAGATGGGAAAAAGCAATTTAAAGTTTTAATTGACGTTCTACATTTCTAATAAAAACAAACACGAAAAGCATCTAGATCTAGGTAACAGCAACAAATTCAATCTTATTTAAAAACTGCATACTTTTTAAAGATAAATATCGGAAAAACTTTTACATTTTATAAAATTGCTCAATTGCATTAAACATAGGTAATAAAAAATTAAATTTTTCGAATGTCTCCAAATTTATTTCTTGTGAGATAATTATGTATTATCCCCTTACAGTTTTTCGGAACTTTCATCATCATAAGGTCGTCAGTCCTAAGACTGGTTGGATACGCACCTCCAGTGTTTCCTATCCTGAGCTAATCTTCGCATTTCCCTAAAACTAGAACAACTCATCCTTAACTATTTGCGAACAGTAATTTAATGTAGGTCTACCTCTACACCTCCTAACTCCCGTTTTTACGTCTAATATATCTCTGACTAGATCTTCATGCCTGAGAAGGTGTCCTACTAACCTATCTCGCCTATTTCTTATTGTCTTCCATAGAATCCTCTGTTCTCCTATTCTTTCTAATACCTCTTCATTTCTAACCTTCTCTGTCCACGGTATCCTTCTCATTCGCCTGTAACACCACATTTCGAACGCTTCTAACCTCTTTTTTTCTGCCGCGCCTACTGTCCATGTTTCGCACCCGTACAGCGCCTTTTTCTAATTTCTAAATTAACGTTGTTGAGCACAGAAATGACTTCTTTTTATTGAAGGCGACACGACCCTGCGCTATCCTCTGCTTTATATCCCTACTACTTCTTCTGTCCTGACTTATCTGAGTTCCTAGATACCTAAAATCAGCCACTTCTTCTAATTTTTCGTCTCCTATCTTTATATTCGTTCTTTCCCTACTTTTTCTTCCCTTGCATACCAGGTTTTTTGTTTTACTTTTATTTTCATACAGTACTGTTTTGTCAGAACCGCTTCCATTTTATTTAAGGCTATCTCTAAGTCCTGTTTGCTAGATGCTAATACTGCTATATCATTTGCAAATCTAAGCATACTAACCTTTTGCCCCTATATATCTATCCCTACAGTTGTACTGCCTTTGATGATGTTGATACTTGGTACTTAAAATGTTTAATTGCATTAAGTCCAATAAAGGCCACAGTTATTAAATTGCAGATCCTATTTGTTTTCTAATTAATATTTTCATGGTTTAAATAGTTTCGAACAATAGTGCCACTCCATTTCCGCTACATATTCCACTTAATATGGAATGTATGATGCATGATGATATAACTTCAAACTGAATAGCTCTGTACAGAAACAATTTGACACAATGTAGATAGTAAACCACATTTGTGTTATACCCATAAAATACAGAGTTTGTAGTAATGAAATTTGAATTTAGCAGTTGGTAACCTAACTCTCTAAAAACTTAATTTAAACTCTATTTTATTAATAAACAGAATTCATAAAATGAAATGAATTTCAATTATTATTTATTTTGCGTCGACCAACGCTTAACTCTCCCTGTTTTTTTTTTGTGGTAAAACTTTCCCGAAATTTCCAATGTGGTCAATTATTTCCTTCGTCACTTTCGCACCAATGAAAATCTGGTAAATATACACCTTCATTTCACCTTTCTCAGAGAATTTATTTTCTCATTTTCTATTTTCGATGTTGTTGTAAACAAACAGAAGATTGAATGGGACTTTTTCTGCCACCCCTAAATCAAATCTTTGATTCACCCTTCGATTCAGATTACCATTATTAAATAATGAATTATTTACAATAAAAATACTTGCTGAACTGATGTTATCGTCATTCAGGTCTAAAGGTCGTCGTCGATTGGAGTTGCTTCCTAACGTTTCGCTAACACGAGTGGCGAACTTCTTCAAAGATTGTTCCATCTCCAATGCTGGATTTGGAGCGAAACCGCGAATGCCTTTACCAGTTTGTCAAAAATACTTGCTGTTGTAAAAATATTAAACAAAGAATCTTACCTCACCATATCATTACCGTTTCTAGATTTTATTAATAAAATAAATTATAAACATAAATCGATACATAAGAAGTTTCACTTATGTTTTGTTTTTATTATTGTTTCGATGAACTCTAGTAATCTATTTTAATATGCGTCAAGAGTACACGTTGATTCCTGTATGCACTTGATAATTCCTCAAAGCTTCTGGGGATGGTTACCCCTAAAGCCTGTCAATGTGTACATAGTTCTCCAATATTTTGTGAGAAGATAATGTTGTAACATGGAAGTAAATATGTGTAAATCTACCATCTATAAATAATTTAAATCTATCATTGAAAGAGATGTTCGTGTCTGATCACTCGAACGTTTGTTGAAACTCTGTGTATTATTTATTAGTGTCTTTTGCGCGATAAATAAAGACCTCCACTGTTATAAGGAACAATTGACAGGAAGAAATTAAGGATACAAAGATAGGACAAACGTTAATACAGCCTCAAAGTAAGAATGGAAGCCGAAAGGTGGAACTATGGAGAGGAAAACTTAGAAACTTATATACTCTGTGTGTATTGTAGCGAGCACTAGTGTGTTTGTGTGCGATCGAGCACACGTGTGCGTGAACGACTTATCGATTTGTCGACTAGCCGTGGGCGCCTTTCGTTGTGAGCGCCGTATTTGTAAATGTGTGTGTCGTACCTGCGTTCTGGGAAAGCAATTAAACAGCTCAAAGTAAAAAATTAACTATCCGGATGTTTCCAGAAGGTTCCCGAAAGTAAACAAAATATTATTTAACGGGAGAGACGATCGCCGAGAAGGAGGAGAAATAAATTGACCGTTGCAGAAATGAATCCAGAAATAAATTGACAGTGATAGAAGTGAAATAAATAGCGCAGTGAATAGTGTTGCGGTATTGTAGAAACAATTAAATTTTGGTCTCATTCTTCTTAAAAACGCAAGACCAAGATGAAGACTATCTGCAACGGTACGATCATAAGTGAGACAAAGTATGCAGGTAGTTGGACTTTAGCTGGATTAAGACCAACTGAGACCAAGTAAGAAATTAAGAGACTTCTGGTATTTTAACAGTGAGTTTTTTAAAACAACATGATGAATGACAAAAAATTGTTTTAAACTTAATCATTTACTTCACATTAAGTTCTTTATAATCGAAAATCGAAAACAAAGACCAAAAATAAGACCAAAATGACCTGCAATATTGTACAGAACTCTATACAGTGGTATCACACTGTGTATATCAAATTTTAACAATCTTTTTGTATGTCTAATAATTATTTAACTAAAGTTGTGTGCAGAAAATTTCTTAAAGTTCAATTGTTGATGGAAAATAAAGGTAATAGAAACGTTCCTTTAGCGTGAAGTGCCGATATATATTTATTTTAAAATTGGCTTCTGTTGACGCAAATAATTGGAAAAAGTAAATACGGAGTTTCAATACAACGTTTGATCTCTACGTAAATATTTTGTCTGGAAATACGGTGGCACCTGCCATCCAACTGAAACCTTTCCGCTTTTTACTTCATCGATAACCAGTAATTGCAATAATTATAACTCTAGATTCTACATTTTCCTTTACATACAAATCTCCTCTAGATTATACATTTTCCCACATACAAGTTTGAATTATTAATCATATTCGTGACTAGTTTCGAAGATTATATAGGTACTTATTTATAGTTGTATGTTTGGTATTTTACAAAAAAAAAAATAAAAATGTCACTTGGTTCGATAGTCACGTCTTGTTTCAAACAAAACTCTACGTGAAATTTGCAGTTTAGTCTTTCATTTACGGTATAGAAATATGAACTTCATTTTTAAAAATTCACAAAAAGGGCATATTCCCCATGGTTCTAATCAGGAACTTAGCACCAACACTCTTTTACGGTATACCCTTCTTAAGTGGAATTGACTCTAATATCTAATACCTTACTTGAACCATCTTACAGCATGCCCTATTAAGACATTTGCCCTGATGTGAATACATGTGATTACCCTACTTCAACCTTTTTGTGGTATGTCCTATTAAGGCTAATGTGACCCTGATTTAATGCCCTACTTCAACCTTTTCATGATATGCACTAGTAAGACTGACGTCGCCTTGATGTGAATACCCTACTTCAATCCTTTCATGGTAAATCCTATTAACACTGTTGTGGAACTGTTGTGAATACCCTATTTGAACCCTTTCATGATATGCCCTATTTAGCCCGATCTGGTCGAATGAAAGAGTTGCTTATGTGCCGCTGAAGGCGTAAAAGTAGATACTACCCAAATCAGGTAATATCACAAGGGGCAAATGATACTATAACCTAATAAGGTCAACACGGACTATTCTGTCTGCTCGACTGGATCCAAGTATTCTAAGGCGTTACATTTCTGATCCGGATCCAATCAAAATTAACTTGTCAGGGGCCTATTTGAAATCAGGTACAATAAGTCCGGACTGTGGAAAAGCCTAACAAAAGCCCATTTGGGTATTTTTGATGTCAGACATTTCCTGAGGATATGAGACTACTTTGTAGTAGACGCCTTTTCTCTCCCAGTGTAACAGTTTAATTTTTATGGGAATGCGACAGTTCTAAGTTACCTTAAAACTGTTCCAAAGTACGGTTTTAATTAGGCGCATCGTTATTTAAATCGCTTTTCATAATGGTAAGTGCAAAGTTTGGACCCGAGCCAAACACCTGCTACAGCAAATTAGTTGTAGTTAGTTATGTTTGTTTGAAAAATTATTGAAAATGTTGCTGCGACTTCCAAATACTTGTAGCTGATCGCGACCGAAGTAATTTTATTCGTTTACGTATACATTTCGAATGTGGTTTATATTTAACCGTATGCAACTTGCGGGGCCGTGACCGTTTTGAATTTATTCATTTGGAGTGAACAGAACACCTGATCAAAACAGTTTTAAGCATAAATCAGGTTTTGTTTACAAAGGAATCGCTTTCCAGGTCGATCAACCACCTAAATGTAAGGAAAACTAAACAGTTTTTCTTCATTTTATTTTAATCGTTTAATGTTTCTCATCATCATAAGGTCGTCAGTCCTAAGACTGGTTGGACACGCACCTCCACTCTTTCCTATCCTGAGCTAATCTTAACATTTCTCCAAAACTAGATCAACCCACATCCTTAACTATTTGCGAAGAGTAATCTAATCTAGGTCTACCTCTACCCCTCCTAACTCCAATTTCTGCCTCTAATATGTATCTGACTAGACCTTCATGCCTGAGAAGGTGTCCTAATATTATTGACTTCCATAGAGTCCTCTGTTCTCCTATTCTTTCTAATATCTCTTCATTTCTAACCTTCTCTATCCACGGTATCCTCATCATTCTCTTGTAACACCACATTTCGAATGCTTCTGACTTTTTCTTTTACGCAGAGCCCACCGTCCATGTTTCGCACCCGTACGCACTCCAAACATACGCCTTTAACAATCTTTTTTCAATTTCTAAATTAACCTTTCGCGAGCGTAGAAGTGACTTCTTTTTGTTGAAGGGGACTCGACCCTACGCTATCCTCTGCTTCACATCCTTACTACTCCTTTCGTCCTGACTTATCTGACTTCTTAGATATCTAACATCAGCCACTTCTTTTAATATTTCTAAGTAGAAAAAATTATAAATGTCTTCAAACTAGCCGTAGTAGGCTGTTAGAAATACCGTCAATTAGGGGAAGGAGAGCAGAGATATGTTGAATAGATTACTTAAAGACATATTAGAAGGAGAAACAGGAGTTAAGTGGGGTAGAAGCGGACCTAGATGAGATTACTGTTTATAAATAGTTAAGGATGTGGGTTGTTCTAGTTTCAGGGATAAGCGAAGATTAGCCCAGGATGGTAAAGAGTGGAGGTCAGTGTTCAACCAGTCTCAGAACTGACAACCTCATGACGACGTTGATGATGATGATATTTTAATGGTTATATGAGTAAATTGTTTAGCCAATTATAAAAAGTAATTTTCATATGTTAATTAATTTCTGAACTTTCTTTTTCTACATGATCTAGGAGCCACCCGGTATAGCTACCCATTTTAATAGAATTTAATTAATTCTTTATAAATTTCATTGATCATCCACTTCAAAAATTACAATCCTTACTACAAGGATAATTATTATTTTCCTCTCGCTTCGAAGTGCAAGAGTATCTAATGCGTTGAAAGCGCCCGTTGCACTGTTAATTAAAAATTGATCGTTGCGAAGAGCCTTGCCCAGTTAGTTCCTCGTTCGTGCATTATTCAGCAACATGCAACATTCATTTTTAATAATCTCATCAAGTTCGTTGGCAAAAATGACAACGATTAAAGATTCTTCTTCATGTCAAAGTCTTTTACTTTTTGTTCTTTCACATTCTCATGTAGTTTGATTCTATTAAATCTAATAAAAGTTTTCAATCAGTGATCTGATCTCTGTGAATTTCATTAGCACGCCGTAGGCAGTTTATAGAACAGAACACCGAAAAATTTGATTATTGCCTTTAAACATCTGTAAAAATTTGCTACTAATTGTATTAAACCTGCTTCTCATCGTCCACATCGTAAACTAAATATCTTCAAACATTATTTGCTGGCACTTTGAACCTATATGTTAGGAGAAAATCAAAGTGTCAAATGCATAAGCAGATACCCGAGATAAAAATGTTCAGTCTCTCAGAGTCTCTGAAAGCGAGACTCGAGTCTCCGTCTCACATCAAGTCTCTCTAGTGTCGCTGAGAGAGACTGTCGAGAGACTGTCAAAAAAAAACTGTTTAGCGTCTCTGAACGAGAGACTCGAGTCGCTCATAGAGAGATCCCAATTTCGTATCCAGTTTCTGAACGAGAGACTCGAATCTCTGAATTAACAATTTTATCATTCGAGTCTCTCATACAGAGACTGTGAGAGATCCATAAAAAACACCTAGGCCATGACTGAGAGACTGTGAAAGACTGTGAGAGACGCTCTTAGAGACGCTGAAGGACTCTGAAAGACTCTGAGAGACTGGAGAGACTGAACATTTTTTAGGGTACCATATATCAAGAAAGGGAGTGCGGGACGTTCGGCCACACAGCTCACGCATACGTGACTTAAATGCGCGCCGCCGCAAGAATTCACGTAGTTTGTAATTAGCGTGTATACAGCATGCGAAAATGCTGATCCTGACATTGAGTTATAATGTACCGGTGTCATCAATCGCAGTGAGTACGACAGCCCACACCTACCGACTGTTGGGATTTATGCGATATCACATACACACACACACACACACACACACACACACACACACACACACACACACACACACACACACACACAATCTCACAGTCACACACACACACACACACACACACACACACACACACACACACACACACACACTCACACGTACGAATACATATATTAAATTAAGCGACAATTAGCATAGCGTACAGTTATAATTAGGAACTTATTCTTTATGGTAATTCATTCGCATGCTGTACGTGTGTATATACGTCGAAAAAATTCACCGTGACACTATCCAGGAAGGACAGGGATGATTGAAGTAAAATAATTGCTCGCCTGCCGCACGGGCAACCCGGGGTTTCCAGCCTATGCAATACCTTTCTTTGCCTGTTATTAGGTAAAATAAAGTAACACAATGTATACATTCATGTTAATACCGATGAAACATGACAGGAGTGGGCTTTAGATACATAAAGGTATGCTAATTGGCTTGTAACATTCATAATCTAATATCAATCAGTCACGAAATGACTGCAATGAAGTGAAGCAAAAAATTCCTCTATTACTTACGTCAAAAAATTGAAATTAAACTGTTAAAAGAAAAGCTATGATATAGTGGTGCACGCTGATTGTAAAATGACTTATCTAATTTTTCTTGACAAGCGTTATGTTCTTAGTCAAGTTGAAATGCTAAACACATAAAGTAATAAATCGTCACGAAACATAAATTTCCTATCATTTTTTGGCATGTTTTTGGATAAAAAAGTTCTGTTAAAGAGACCATACGTATGTATATTTCTCTGTTTAGTCTTCGCCACTTAAAATTCCTTACGCGTTTTCGCACACGTGTTGAGTCCAATATCCTAGGAGCTGGCTTAAAAAAACCCCATGTAAACTTGAAGAAATAGAACAACCTCGTCTGCAATTAAACCTACTTACGTAGATTAATTATAAACATAAGATTTTCATGTCGCAGGATTCTCGTTGTGCGAAACTGCTGCGTGACTAGAACGAATCTTTTATCAACCTAATCGAGGTGCAAACACTTGATGACGATTAAATAACCACTTACATCGCGTTGTACCTACACGTTACTAAATGAATGAAATATCTTTGGTTTTCTCGATAAAGTCTGTATTTGTTGATTTTAATTGAATGGGGATCATTACGTGATTCAGGTAAATAAGTCTATTCCAGGAAAATAGACTTTCCAGCTACTAATTAAAATTTGATCAAGAAATCAATTCCACAACGTTGTTTTGTGACTGGATCCGCTGATTAAAACTTAAACAGAAAAATGCTACGTTGTTGTGTAAAGGACACACGCAAGCATTTGGAAAGTTTGCATTGCATCTATTGTTAAATAAATTTGTCATTTATTGACAACTAACCGTAACTCGTCCTTGAGAAGTCGAATTTTTTAAAACGTCTAAATAGGTTTCAAAGAGCATTAAGACCAAGTTTTAAGTAAATCTGTCCACAAACAAAAAAGTTCTATGCAAACTTTGTCGCCCTTTTTTACCCCCTTAGGGATTTAATTTCGAAATGTCCTTCCGTATTCCTTATATATATCATAAAGGATACCTCTGTACAAAATTTCAGCAAGTAACGGTCGGCAACAGGCGGACCGCAGTCCAGGTCCGGACCGCGAAAAGTCAGAAACTGAACGCCAAAATTTTTTTGAAATTTTACAAGTAATTGATTTGAGTTCTTAATCATTTATGTATTTTTAGGCAAATTAAAATAAAGATAAAGAATACCTGTCTTTTCTTTGTTATCTTTCGAATGATGTTTTTGTGTTTCTTTTTCAACCCTTTAGGATGCGATTTTTACAAAATCCGTCTTAGTCATACCCCATTTAATACTCAGAATTATGCACTCAAAATCCTATTCAAATCGACCTAATACTTTCGGCTGTGTCAGTTAGTTAGACCAAAAGAAAATTAATAAACTTTTGGGTGGTATTTCGACTTACCTAGCAAATTTTGTAGGGAAGAAACATGATTAGAACACACAAAACTTCCGATATAACATAAAACTAGTACCTACTAATGATTAATTGTATAAAATACTGGTAATTATTGCAGTTGGAAAGAATATTGCATACATCCGAAACCACATATGACTGATAATAATTTCATCACAATATAGCACATTCGTATGTAATAAAAACTTACTACACTGGATTACATAAAGCAATTAAAGTGACGTATAAGTTGTTATCCCCATTTGACAAAACTGTAAATTACGCATGTAGTATTATATTAACGAAACTGTTGTAATAAGTTACAAAAAGATTGTTCATTCATTTAAGAACTGAAAATTAAGTTGAAGAAGATGTTTTTAATATAAACTGCCTGTAAATTATACTTTCAAGCAATTAATAATACCGTGATAGTCTCATTTCTCCAAATTCTTTTGATAAAAACTACGAGTTTGATCAGATTTTTGTCGTTTTTCTGTCCGATAGAAAAAGAAAAAAAGGTGAATTGGAAATGATCGCATTTTTAACGCTCCGGTTCTCCTTAATATATTCTAGTAGAACTAAATTTAAACTTAAGATAGGTGCTTTTTTTTAATATAAAAGGAAAAAAGGGGAGAGCACATTATTGCAATTTCAGCTACCCAAGAACAAAATACAGTCATGTCTACTACTCAAGGAAAATTTGTTCAAAATGACAACTAGGAAGCAGTTACCTTAAACTCTGTTTAAGTTAAAATATTTACTTACGTGCAGATAAAGAAAAATCTATTTCCACGCGTTTGAACCCGTCCTAATGACTCATTTTTCCCTGCAATGCCCTTTTAAACAAGATTAATTACTACACACTATTCCCTTCACATTTGTGGAGTTACATTTCATACGTGTATCAACAAATCATAATAATGGAACTGTAGGTACTCTGCGGCAGGCTTATCCCAAGGGAATTCCTTTATGCGATTGTGAGAACGAATACATTAAAAAACTGCGCTTATTCAAGAGAACGAAACGAATGGGCCAATAAAATAACAATAACAATAACTCATAAACAATAAAACTTAACGGATTTCGAGAAATAATTGCCAGTGATTTTCCCCCTTTATTACAAGAGCCAAATAATATTTTTGCAAACTCTTGAAAAAAGCAAAAAAAAAGCTTCCAATTTTTAAATAATCTTGATTATTTCATTTCTTATTCTATCAAGTATGCAAATTGGGAAGATAATTGGATAATCCTGTTGGATTTTGGTCATAATCACAATTTTGCTGAGAAATATACTCAAAGTCTAAAACAGACTTTTTAAGTATTTATTTATCTATTTATTTATAATATGCACCAAAAGTATGGTTGTTTTTTTATTTTACAAACCGTTAAATCCAAATTATTGTTACAAACAAATTTTCTAGAAGTTAAAAGTATAAACTTTGTAGTACTTAATAAGAGGAAGTTCTACTTTTCTCTATTACTTTTATTTCTTGGGTTATGCTTGAATATATACTTACTTTTGACGTATAGGGAACCATCATGAATTGAACATTTTGTAAAGTAACTCAAGAATTATGTAAATCCTTAAAATACTGAATAATAATAATCATTCAAAATAACTAAGTTTACATTTCTTAAAATTATTCTCAAAAGAAAGCACCTTGAAAACATTTTGACTTTCAAATTGATAAATAATTGAAGAAAATCATCAGTTCACAATATCACATCTACTGCTTGTTAAATTCGCGAGAAGACTTGATTGTGTCGCATCCTTGATGACAATTTTATTTCTTAGCTATTTAGATTTGCGTAAAATTTCTATTTTCGTTTATACAAATCTAAAATTAAATCTCTTTCCAGAGCGATCTCTCCTTGTCTGGTTTATTTTTAAGAAAGAGCTTAATTTGCGGCGATCTTTTGAAGACATTCGTTCTTCGTCTATTTACCGACTGTTTATAATAATTAAATTATTATTTGACATTCGCCTTTAATATATCATTTCACCCACGAATCAGTCTATGGGCATTGTTCCAACAACCAGAGACAATATGCGATTTGGACATTTTATTGCAATGTGTTTGGAGCAAGGAAATAAAAATAAACGCTTTTTATATTAGTGTTTGTGGTCGCGCATAAACTTTGTACAAATACGAGTGAGCATGTACGCAATACATTTTTTTGTAAAGTTTCTGGATATACAGGTTTCAAATTTTATTCTACTTCCACATCTTAACTTCTAGTACAAGTAGTTTAGAATCTCAAGAACTTTGGTATTGGGTTGCGCAGTGACAAAATTGCCTATTGTTCTCGTAATGTACAATGATCCTTTCACGTATATGAAGGCTTATGACATTTTGAACTAGCTATACTTACGCAACTCCAAAATTACGCTCAGAAAAAGAGTATGCTCTGCTACTAAATAAAAACTGATTCATATTTTCTATTTATTTTTTATACTATAGGAACTGCTCGTCTTTAAACGAGACATCGTACAATATAGGAGCGAGCACGAGTGTTTTTGTGTGCGATCGGGCACACGTGTGCGTGAACGGCTTATCGATTCGCCGACTAGCCGCCGGCGCCTTTCTTCATGTGCGTCGTATTTGTAAATGTGTGTGTCGTACCTGCGTTCTGGGAAAGCAGTTAAACAGTTCAAAGAAAAAATAAACTATCCGGATGTTTCGAGAAGACTGCCGAAAGTAAACAAAAGAGTATTTAAAGGAAGAGACGATCGCCGAGCGTAGAAGAAATAAATTGACCGTTGCAGAAGTGAATCCAGAAATAAATTGACAGTGATAGCAGTGAAATAAATCAGTATTAGAAGTTAATTTTGTTAAACCCACGAACATTACAATATAATAAGCGAAACTTGNTCTTTAATAATTAGTGTAAATAAATAGTTTTTATCGTTGTCAGTCTAAGAAGTTAATTTTGTTAAACCCACGAACATTACAGTATGTACCCATAGTACGTATGTATAAATCCACCTAGAAAACGTATATAAAGCATATTATTAAATATTTTATTTCAAGCAATTAGTTCGAGGTGTCTCAAGTTGCCCCACTTTGACATTTGCTCGACGTTATTTTGACTTTAACCTTCACTTGACTTGTAGAATATTAAGTCCTTGAAGGCAGCTTTTTACCATAATGTGATTATCTCATAATCCTATCTTTATAGTATTAAAGGTTGGAGCACACTGATGCGGCACGAATGTGGGACTATTACCAAAACCACCACTGACGGCATAATTTACAGTTTTGTGGAAAACAATTTTGAAATAATAAAATTGTAATTTGTTACTTAAGTAAAATCTAAACGAAAAATAATACGAGGTGTTGCTCAATCAAATCTTATTATATAATCGCAAAAAATTGTAGTGTTATTGATGAAAACTTATCTGAAAAAGCCTAACAGCTATTTCGGGTATATTTACTAATGCTTTTAGTACATATTTCCTATGATTTTACACAAATATATTTTTTATTTTTAGGTTCAAATTCCCGCTAATGCCGCAACCAACAACAGTGACTTTTTCTTACAGCTGCTTTAATCGGTAAGTGTCTTATTTCTTTAACTTTTATTCTTCAAGTCTTATCTTTCTTATACCTATCTGTATTTTGCTGAATCCACTCGTTGATGTTATCATGTTGTACAAAGGATAATTAAAACTGATTTGACTTATTAAGAAAAAGGGTTTCACAGATTCTTTAAAATGATTTTATTTATTAAGCACTTGATTTTAATAAAATTAATTAACGTACATACATGGAAGATGTCGTGTCCTTACTAATTTGGATAAGAAATGAAAATTTAACAATAACTTTTAATTAATTTAATACTTGCGTAGATACAATAAGTAGTTCAAGTTTACAAATGCAGTCCACAACTCCTGTAGTAGGTAGTATTATAAATTTATGGGCAAAAGTACTTATGAAAAACAATGGTGTAACATTTAGTTTAGTTTAATTGATCACTTATCCTTTTATGTAGACCTTAATCTGTCTAGTATTTGACATTTCATCCTTATTAGGTCGATGCGAATGTATTAATTATTACATATTCGGTTATATAATTTAAAACGCACTTCATGATGCTCTAATTAGAGGTCCCTTTTAATCGTAATTTCAAGACAACGTTGTTTTGACGGATATTAATTAAGTAAATTATAATAAAATATAGAAAAGTTATTAAAGTGTTTAACACATGAAAAACTATTAGGGATTGTACTTATATTTATAAGTGTAACCCTATTCTTTATGGATTTATCCTGGAATAGGGAAGCTAAAGCTCCCATATGATAGATTAAAAAAAAAGTTCTAAAGACGGAATTGTATTATTTCATAATAAACATATAAACCTATAAAGACTGCTAGATTTATGAAATTTTGAAGCTTCTTTTGTATCACATAGTTCGGAATTGTCGATTTTCTTTTCTATAAGTATCCATGGTGGATAATGGTGGAATAAATAGATCCTAGATACATATTCATGATTATTAGTAATTCAAAAATAATATCTATTAGAGAAATTTTAGAGGTTCACTTCGTTTAAAAGATATAGTCACAGTTAGGTCCATGACGCTCGGACCTACATATTTGCAACCTGTTAAAATTTTAAGATTAATACTTTTTCTACAATTTTGTCTCTCAGTTCCTTAGAAAAACCTTTCCGTTTATTCACAGTCTCGCATTAAAGAGTTTTTTACTTCCACATTAAAAGGAACTTACATTTTTACTACATAATTTTCTCACTAAAATTTCTAATTTTATTGCAAAAACCTTTTCTCTCTGTACTTACGAATCTGCTAGACTACAAGTATGAAAAACAAGGTTGGTAAAATATTACTGAAACTTATGGAAAGGAAGTTCAACGTAACTTATACACCTCATGTACGTACTGATTAATTATTATTTACAATGCACACAAAACAGAGAGAGTCATGATAATAACGTATAAAATAACCACGAGGAATCAGCTACTTAGTTCATTCTGAAGGAATAAAACGATACTTTCTTGGATAACACAAGAAATATTACTGGTATGGGTTAATTAGACAACTAGGTACAAAATTTTCTAGATTTTCTTTTGCAGTACATATAAAACACGTATATTTCACATAATTTCTGCAATAATAAGGGTAGCGCATACTTCATATATGTATTATCTCGCGACAGATAATATGAAATAGAATTTCCGGATTGGGTTTCTGTATCTCTTGAGAATTACGATCATAAGAACGCAGTTTGAATTTTGATGCGATTTTCTCGGTTTTATAGTTCGTCTTTAAAATATAGTTAAACGTATCATCAAAGGGCGATCCTTTATTAAATCGAAAGATACGAGATCTATGACAAACATGTTTATCAAAATAAATCAAACTCTAAAAATTTTATATCGTAGTTCTTATCGAACAGATGAACTATTAGTTAAATAATTTTGTCTCCGATACCAATTTTAAAAGAACTTTTAATTATAATGCATATTAATTAAATCACTCTAAGTCTCTACTGGTAAACTCATTGTGAAGTTTTTGATACCCAAAACACCCAAAAACGAATAGAATTGACTCCAAAAAAGAAACAAAAGTGATCAATCTGATACATATGTACACTGACAAATTAATGCAAAATTGTTATTTAATATAAATCCAGAAATATTGATTAACAGCATTTGAAGTCGGCACAATTTTAAACGAAAACTTTTTGATTTTACTTTGTACTTTGATATTTTCGGTTCATTAGTTCGTTTTGTATTTTGTAAATACATTGCATTTGATGTTATTTATGTTGGACAATTTGTTGATAAATATTTCTCAATGCTTCTCAACGAAATTTTTTTAAATTGATGTCCTTGTTTCCTTATTCTGAAGTCAATTTTGTTTTTTTGAGACTTTTGTTTTTCAATTTTGCGTTTATGTAAGGATACTGTTAGTGTTTATCCACACACTAACTCAATTGCGAATTTCGTGCTGTTTGTCTTCAAATCCTTAGGCAATTAGTTGCTAACCAAATTTGATGGGACCACCTTGGAGTATGTCTACTCCTTCAAAACAAATTATCGTCTAAATGGGACAACATGTATTTGCTGCATTTGTGCAAAAAAAATTGATAAAGAAATCAGTAAATTTACGCATACAAAATAAAATTGAAGCGTATAAATATCGAAATAACTGGTTTTATATGAAAAAAGGATTATCAGGAACGATGATGGCTGCTTTTTTAAAATATTTATCGATTTTAACAATTGTATTCCTTGTAAACAATAAGACATAGTTTCGCGCTAGTAAATACGTTTATATAAATTGAAAATGTCCTCCTTTGAATATTAAATTAAGGACAAACAGAAGCAAGAAAATTTATTAAAACTGCTCCGTTATTTCTATTAAAGTTCATAGTTAAATAATTCGAAGGTTATTTTTTATTCATATTAATTTCGGGTAGACTAATGGTAGTGTTATTAATTAATTGTTTATTAATGGTATATATTCGTGCAACAGTATTTTTAAAAAAGGATTGTAATAGCTAATAACTGAAAAATTAGTGTATAAATTTTAATTATTGTTCGTTTAGGTATTGCAGTAAAAGTGCACTGCATGTTGCAGTTGTGAATAATAATGAATTCTTAAATCGAAAAAGACTGACAATCAGTTAATTGCACCTTTAAAATCGTATCATTATAAATCCTTCATTTAGACTTTGTTACGAAATCAGTTTCGTGCAGTAGAAGCGGAAGAATTTGTATGTAGAAGGTCTAGTAAACGTTTGAAATATTAAGCAGGAAAAAAAAGAAACAGCGTCTATGTGGTGCCGTTCTATCCAGTCTTTCCTTTAAAACAATTAAATTCATTTTGAGAAATCTCGCTTGCTTTGTTATAGAATTTGTTTTTATCTTTTGTTCTATAAAAGATAAAAGAGTGGACTACGTGCTCTAGTCTCAATCAGACAAGTAATTTCAAGGCGACCCTTTAAACCCTTTTATAAGTAGTTAAAAAGAAAAAAAAACAACCATTTAATCAACATACATGAACAACTGCGTACGTCTAAGTTCTTTTAATTTTATTCAGCCTATCTTATGTGCTTATGGTTAATTGATATAATTTAACCACACTTATATAATGCAAACAAAACACATGCTTGAAATGATTCAGTTTCATATTAGCACAAGTATCATTTTAAATCGAGTTGTTTCAAATGATTTTGTAATGTAATTTACGACGAGTCTTAATAGCGATTATTGAACTTCCAATTAATTTTATTAACGGTTCAATTTTTTAAATGCATTGCATAAGCAATTTATCCAAGAGAATATTCACCCATTAAGCTCTATTTGTAGGATTCTAAACCGAATAATTACATACGATTCCTTATATGTATGTAATACCGAAATAGCAAAGACAGAAACAACCCTTAAAAAAAATGTTTCAATGTTACAACGGGTTTATTTCAGAAAAAAACATTGAACCAATTTAGATAGGACTTAACAGGCATGAAAAAAAAAGGCTACCAGGAATGATTTAGGCCAAGGGTCGGCAACTGGCGAACCGCGAGTTAAGTCCGGATCGTGGAAGGTCAAAAACTGGACCGCCAAAATTTTTGAAAATAAAATACTCAAATAAATTATTATATTTTTCTGTATACCTATAAAAAAGTATGTTTGAGTTTTGAGCACCACCCTTATCATTTTTTGGAGGAAAAGGTGTTTTTTTTTCTAGACCTCGAAAACTATTTTCAAAAATCATCCGGTCTCCGCCTTAAATTACTTGCCGACCCCTGATCTAGGTTATTCCGTACTGCTCATTACATTATGTTTGTTATAAACAATTACAAACAACTTCACGCAGACGAAGTCAAGGGAATCACCAGTGGGTATATCATAAAAAATTTGTACTTGTTTGTTTCACTATTTGGGATTATAAGTTGAAATTTCAAATTTCTTTTTTTTTTTATTATTGTAATAAAAATAAAACGATTCATATTACGTTTGTAAGAAACTATAAACTCACTGCCAAGAAATTGAACTCCTAGGATTGGTGGTAATTAAATTGATTCTTTTTAATTACCTAATAAGTTATTTATTTATTTTATTGTACAAAAAGAAGAGTACTTAAAGTTGTAAAAATTTTAATAATTTTTTTTCATCAAACATTGGCTTCTTATTTTGCATTGTTAAAAACTTTTTCTTTAGTATTTCTTTTCTAAATTGTACCTACATGAATTTTCATCAAGTAACACCTACAACTATTAATAAATTAATTTGTTTACAAGTACTAATGGCTTAAAAACCAAGAAGAAAATGTTTTTCTGATAGCTAAAGTTTTCAACTTTTCGAGTTCTTTTACTTGTGTCCTTCTAGTTCTTATTAGAAAGCATAGTGCAAAGAAAGTTTATTGCTTTTCATAAAGTTGGGAGATCTTTCTTTTTCATTCAAAAATTTTTGAAGTATTTCCTGACCTTGGATCATAGCTGAAATTATTAGAGGACAGTAGAAAGTTCTCGGTTCACAGAAGAAACTCCGCGCGTGTAAAAACTACTACATTAACGAACGCCTAAAATGACGACACTCCGACGCTCCGCGTCGCCTCGTCACAGCTACCGACGCGACGCTGGCCAGCCAGCAACTGGTTGGAAAACTCGCCAACTCCAACGGGAAAATTAAAAGACGTAGCTCGTGCCGTGCTACTATACGAATTTATATGTATGTAATTTATTTTAACAATATCATGTCATCATTGTGGATTCACTTACCTACTACAAATCGTAACCACTGGCTGTGATAATAATGATAACAGATCGTTGGTATTTACTAGAACGTGGGATAATTTTGAGCCGAACTCATACGTTAAAACCGTTACAGTTAAATCAGGACCGTGTCCTGGAAAATTTTAAACTCGCCCTAGTCGATATTCTGGGCTAATTTCTGAGTTGTATAATCAGGTACTCTAATACAACGTACTAGTAAATAGTAATTTATATTCTCTTAGAAAAATTCCTAAAAATTTTGTTTTTGTTTGTTCAAAAGTGATCTAGAATTAGTTATAATAAGTTGCACTACCCCCAATATAAATTAACAGGATTAAATCTAGCAAATTAAGCAGTGAACAAATCTTCCTTGAAAAAAATTTAACTTTAAATCGAAACTTATTACGTAAAGGAATAAATAAACAAAAGTTTGCTCCTTAGTTTGTTAGATGTAATCCTGTAAAATAGGTTGCCCTTGATGATGGTAAATTAGAAGTTGTAGTTTATTAGGTGAGTTTCTCTTTTAAGTAATACCTTCTATAAACTAAAGAATTAAAAGAATGTAGGTATAAATGTGTAGAAAAATTCAATGATCTTTTTGGAGATTGTTCTAGATACGGTCCTGAGTTAAATTAATAATAACACAACCGGAAATAAGTGTTCAGCTAGGTAGAAGAAGAATGATTCATATTAACGCATGAAAAAATTTAGTAATTGTTATGTTTCCTCTGCTTGAAGAAAGCAATGATCGCATAAATATTAGTACCGGTCGTTCCCATTTAATCTTTAGATGCCGGTTTATTTTTGCTAATCGATAGTAAATCAATAAAATAATCCATAAGACGGGCTAAGCCTGCCGTGGAACATTTTGAGTCTGCCCTGTATAGCCGTTAGTCTGTGCTAGTTTCTACGCGTGATTTCTGAGTTGTACTTCCTTCGGGTTAACATTTTTCCCGAATGATATCTGAGAAAGAGACAAAAAACAATGAAAAATACAAAATAATTACTTAATAAAAACCTATAACCAGTGATAGAAATGTATGCAGATTTAGTAATTTAATGTAAAAAAAATGTGTAAGGGTTTTCAACCACATTTACAAGATATCTTTAAAAATATTATTAATAACTAATTATTTCTACCTACTTAATATATTGTTTATTCGAGAATACTATTGACTTTCAAGTAAAAATGGTATTTCTGTTAGACCAATTGTGTTTTCTCGTTTTATTTTTGGTGAATAATTACAGTTGTAATATTTGCTGTATGTTCAGTTGTCTACACATATATTATATTACAAATTGTAGTAAAATTGTTAAAAAAAGACATAAATTGCATTGTATCTGCGCCCACATGAGAAAAATATAATCTAAAGATGAAAATCTATCAACCTACTCCAATGAAACTGGAATGGTAGCCTAATTATAACTATTTTCTTAGTTGTCCCGGCGCCTCCGCCAAAATTTTCAACAAAATTTAAATAAGTTAGTGTTGTTAATGTTTGTGTGTCATTGTGAATATGTTATTTTCGACATTGAAAACGATGGTTAACAATAAAAATTAACTAATTACTCGTAATTAGGAACCAAATGCGTCTTCAGCAGCTCCAAATAAAAATGTGCAAGGGTTTTCAACAAAATCTGGAAGAATATGTTTTTAAAAATATTACTATATATGTAATTTCTACATAATATTTTGTGGTTTGTTCGAGAATAGTGTTGTTTCATATAAAAAAGTTATTTGCATGAGAAAAATCGT
>NW_020439372.1:9706-11169 GCF_000699045.2 Agrilus planipennis | reverse complement strand
TTTTTAAACCAAAATTGCGTCGCTTTTTTAAATTATCCCGGCGCCTCCACCAATATTTTGTATAATTTTTTTAAAAAATGAAAACTATTGACTATGTTTCTGTAGCTTGATGAATATCTCAATAGTTTCACAATTAACCGTCCACAATGACCATCAACAATTACCAAATTTATTCTTTTGAATTACATTTAAGAAAATTTAATCAGAAAAAAAAAACGACAATAACCAATTTTCTAATTTCTTTTACATTTACAATTAACTACTAATTAATAAACCAACTAAATGTAAAGTTTTGAGTGAAGATCAACAAAATATATGAATTTACCCACCAAATAAAATCGATCATTATTAACGAGTCGATGGTGGACATTTTTATGGTCCCTTAGTACGTAAAAGGATATTTAAAGTGATAAGGCAGGAAATGTTTCAGAAATTATTGCTTATCTAGACACAAAAAAGAAAAGTCAATTTACAAGAAAAGTGGATAATTCCAGGGCTAAACCAGGCGACTTTTAGTTGAAGAGTCCATAAAAAAGGAAAAGCGAAACAAAAGAAACAAAAAACGGAAACCAATGATTGTTAAAGTGGGGATTACAACTCCCCTAGGGTGTCGCGAACAATATTTAATAAATCAAAACGTATATATTCAAAAAATTTTTCAAAAATGTGTCAAAGATAAAGTAATAGAAATTAATTTGTATTAATACTACATGTAAGTCTGCTATTAATCACAATTATTATTATAGTACCAATGCAATTAAACAAAAGAAATTAACCCCTCTGAATTTAATTTAGCATCATACGGGATGCTTTACCCTACGTATACTCGTTCCTCAAAGGGGATGCTTCCTTTCCAATTTTTTAAGTGCATAAGGGTGCGCTATCAAAAATTTTCAAATGTATATTGAAAAAAGATTTAAATAATAATAGAAAAGATTTAAATAATAATAAGTCGAGTGAAATTGGAAAAGTTCTTTAACTACCCATGTGAAAATTGATAATAAGCTCTTCAAATTTAATCGTAATTCTATCGATTATCTTTCAAAAACAGATCGGCATTACAAACTATACACTACATACACAGAACTGTAATAAGGGCAGGCTCGAAAAGACCAAGGCAGCTTCAAAGCTGATTTTTTCCACATCTATATCTGCATATTTCGAAAACTTTTCGTTAATTTGACTTATAGGAGGTATTACAACGAGTTCTATTGGTCGTTATAGAAAGGTTAATCTTGTAAAGTATCGTTTAAATGTCGAAAATAAGACATTTACAAAAATACATTAATCTCATTAAAAAATTATTTGAAAATTTTGGTGGAGGCGCCGGGACAATTTAAAACAAAGGCTACAATTGAGCTATACTCTCGGTTTCATTGAAGCAGATTGATAAATTTTTATCTTTAAATTATGTTTCTTTCATAGATACGGATGCGAATTATATTATATATATAATATTTTTT
>NW_020439372.1:0-8908 GCF_000699045.2 Agrilus planipennis | reverse complement strand
TTTTGCAAAATATGACTAAAAACCTTTACTCATTGCTATTTGGAGCTACTAAAAAGTTTTTAGTTACTAATTACGTAATTACGAGTGTTTAGTTCTACTATCGTTTTAATGCCAAAAATAAAACGTTCATGAAAATAGACAAATAAATATGAAATATTTTAGTAAAAACAAAGGGACAATTGAAAATAAAGCAATAATTTTATTAAAGTAGATTGACAAATTTTCGTCTGTTTTAATGTAATTAGGGATGCTCATTTATAGGTTTAGTTCTTAATGGAAAAGGTATAAAAGAAAAGCAATATTTATATAAATTGGTTTATTAAAAGCTAATAATTTAAAATACAAAATTTAATACGATAGTTTATGTGTACATATGTTCTATAATCTATGTGGTTGAGAAATTTATTTAATTTAAATCACCAATTTTAAAATGGGAAGTACAGTGGTGAATTTGCCCCATACTAAGTCAAACTTACCCTCTAAAGCTGACCTTAATTTAAAACATTTCAAATTTAGGAAAACTAAATTAAAAAAATTTAGAGATAACAGAAAATATGTGTAATTCAATTTAAATGGAGCAAATTCCTCACAATTCTCTGGCTATGGCTTGCAAACCAAATTGGTTGTTTAAAAAATAAAAAAAGCATTCAACACTATAATAAAATACAACAATTATAATATAATAGATAGCTACTTAGTTGAATAACTTTTACTTATTTGTTATCAAGAACAAACTCCATTTCCCGTTCGATCCCCACGAATTTCAGTTGTTCAGTAGGACCATACCTAAAATATTGTTTTTATTATTTAACAACGCCTTTTCTACCCACAAAAAAGTTAATAAGAACCTGTAGTCAAAGAAGAGTTCTTCTCCAGGTTGAATTGCTCGTTTTGCAAATATTCCTATCCTGTGGTCCCCATTAACCATCATTACTTTGGCATAACAATTTGGATTTATTGAGTGATTTGCAAAACGAATTTTATTTCCTTTACGTGTAGCATCAACAACAAAATCTAAAATAAAAACTTATTGAGTCCATTATATAACAGAGTTGTTCATTTTTAAAAGCCTACGGTTTCAATTGAAGTCTTAATGTATCGCAAAAAAAAATATTAACTTTACTATTATGCATTTTAGTATTTACTGGTTCAAATCAAGCATTAACAAGATATGCACTTACCGTTATTGAGATTAAATAAAAAGCTACACATATATTTATCATAGACTTTCCCTCGTCGATCTGCTTCGTCTTGGGAAATAATTTCGCCACAGTATTCTGAAATAAATTCGTTCTTTTGCGCGCTATCCTTTAGGAATATTCCCCAACCTGCCACGTCCGAAGGCGCCATCAAAAGATGTTTATCTGTAACATATACAAGCCTCTTAACGATAAGTCATTTTAATTAAAAAACAAAATTACTTACGAAGTCCTCGTTGAACGCTAACGTTCTTGCAAGTAATTTTTGTGACATCAAACTGATCAGCACCGCAAGTTTGGCAAAGATCTGGATCGCATTCTCGAACAGCAAGATAACAGGGGCACTGCTTCGTGTTGCATTGTGCCTTACAACGGCATCCAGGAAAACGATTTTGACCTAAACAACAAATTGGAGAAAAGAAATCACGACAGGTTCTTAGAAATCTGCCATCTACATACAGTCAGAGCTGCACTGACAAAATTTCTCACAGAAATTTTGTGCACCAATACAGGGACACATGGCGTCACAGGGCTGTCCTGGGTGATCGCAGGGAGTGAAATTGTATACGTGGTTGCTGCTAGAATCTTTCTTCAATTGGATTTTTCTACAGTACATAGACCACAGTCGATGTTTTTTCTTCTTCTTTCTAGGAGGGGTATAATCTCTCATCGATTCCTCAGTAGGAATATGAGCTGCTTCTTTTTGGGCAAAATGATAAACCTGAAAACAAACAATTTCATAACTGTACCTTAAATAATAGGTAATTAAAAAATCTAACAGTGAAATTACCTGTTGACATGTTTTGGTGAGCATCATTTGTGCGAGAGCGCAATAGTTGTTGAGAAAGACTTTGTGCAAAGCTCTGAAAAGACTTTGATCGGCCCCCGTCCATTCGCGATGGTCGTTTTCACCCATAAGTCCTAAAAGACTGAAAGAAGTGGTCGTGGACACAGGGTCGGCATCTGTAGAATCTGTTGAAGGAGTCTCATTGTCAATTTTACGATTAAAATCTGTAATATCACACAAAATTGGCTCATTAAATAATCCCGTTGTTTTCAAAGACCATAAATCTTCTCTAAATTAAGCAAAATTATGTAGAAGCGATTGTTTATGAATGAAGCAATGGTCCATGAGCCAAAAAAGATGTGGGACAAAGAACAAAAGTACATTTTTAGGGGAACAGTTAATACTGTTAATATTGTTTAAGAAATAAAAGAAATTTAAAAAATGTACAGAAGTATGTTCTAAAGCAATAAGCGATAAAACCAAGATAACTTATAGGTTTAAATTCTATATACCTGTTAGTAAAAAAAAAACAGTTATAAGAGACGCTGTATCATTAATATAAAAGTAGTAAAATATTGGTAATTTAAATTCAAAATTTGACCTAAATACAGTAACGTTTGAGAAATTATGATATGATCCTTTTGCGTTGAATTATGAAACAGCAATAAATTTAAATACATTTTACCCTTATTATTACTGTCATTGCTGTCTTCTGAACTAGCCTCATTGCCTGAGTCCACAGATTGCTGCTTGCACACCTTTCTTGGCATTGTAGTCGATTTACCTCCTTCAGTGATCACAAGAGCTTCTTTTGATATTTTTTCTTTATTCTTGAGGGCTTCATGTTCTTCCTGTTCTTGTTCTCTTTTTGCGGCCAATTTTTCTTTAATTCCATCCTGCAAATATCAAAATTATTCTCGAATTTTAATTTATGTTCAAGCAAAAATGTAGAAAGTAAATTACCAAAAGCATGTAACAATCTGGTCCACAAGGATCTGTGAATGGTTTTAAATCAGGGCCTCTGCGTTTTAAATTTGGACCAGGGTGACAAGCTTGAAGCCCTAACAAAATTTTAAATGATTATAATAACAACAAATATATAATCAAATTAAGAAATTGTCATTTGATAAAACAAAATTAAGTTAAAAGAAAACACTAATGAAAGCTATTTTTAATCCTAAATATGACATGAATATGGTATGTAAAATGTAATGATAATGAATAGTTTAAATTAAATTCTCCAAAAATTGCAAAACATATGAATGAATGCTATCACTACGATTTCTTTTTAGTAATATGGTATGAGGTGTGATACTGTGCTTTCATGAATGACAGCATTTTACCTCCATGTCCTCAATTGCAGCATAGAAAATAATGTGCTTAACCAATTTTAATTATTTTCTAACAAAATAATTAACTATTCAATAATATTAAATAGGTACTCGCACAATTAGTCTTCTTTAATTCCTTTGAAGAAAACCGTAATATAATTGTATAATATTAAAATAAATGAAAACAAAAGTATTTCTTACTATGCAAAAAGCAGTCGTATTTAAAACAACGCCTGCAAAACAGGGTATGAAAAGAATGCATTGTTTGTTCTCTAGGGACAGATTCTGCCATTGGTCCATCAATATTGGGAGTACACTCAGGAGGAAGAGCATTTGGGTCCAAACGTTCAGTCAGTTCAATATATCTGCAATTTTATTTTATAAAGCATAATCAATCTGCAGTCTAGGAGTAAAAATAAAATCCTACTTTTCTCTAAGTTGGTCTGCTCTTCCTTTATCAGGAAACTGAGACGAGATGGCTTGAAAGATCATAAAACAAGGAAATTCCTCTTCAACTTTTTTATTATCCTCTTTTTCTTTTTTCTCTTTTGCAGTCTCCTTTTTTTCAGATTTGTCCTTCTCTTGATATTGCATCAGAGCATGGACCAAGTCCACAAACAGCTCATCGTCCATAAAGCCAGTTTCCCTGTCTCCATGAACTTTGCCATCATAATTTTTTATTAATTCTTCAATAAATGTCCCATCCTGATCAAGGATTTCATCTCCCATATATGGAATATTATGGAGTACTGTTTCATCTTCAACCATGAAATTCTGCTGAATTGGGGCCCATGTGTACATTGTTGGAATAGGAGTTACAGCATTAATTACTTTGATATGTGCCACTTGAATATCACCTTTAATTTTAATGAGTATGGCAAGACACAAACATGTATAATATTTAAGCTTTTACCTTCATTTCCTACAACCTCTGCCTTTTTCATACATGAGACATGAGGGGGTGGGTCTGGAGTTGGTACCCACGTAGCCTTACATTCCGTCCATCGTTTTTGCTCCTCTATTATAATTTCCGTCATTTTTAAACGATTTTGATTCCATGACACCTTTACATCATCAGCACGTTTAAAACGTTTAATTTGCCTCAATCGCATATACTCTTGTTTAACACGCTTTTTCCATTCTGTTGTCACTTTCAGTTTACTAGACATGATAAGATTTTATACACTTTTTTTTCCTATCACTGCCTTTCACATCTACAATGTAAATTAACTAATAAGACAATTAATTTAAAAATAAAATATAATTATAACTATTTTAATAACGTTTCAGACTGTCAGACTGTAAACATTTTAAAAATAATACGGAGCTTATTGTACCTAATCGACCTATCTATGGTAGAGAGTGTCTCCCGCGCCATAATCCGACCATATTTGTTTAGTGTCTACTAAGCATGTTTATCTGTAGCATTCCCCATTCCTATAAATTTTAAATTTAATATCCTTTGGGTGTTCCATCAATCTACTTCAAATTGTATCATATCCTTAATAAGTAGTAGTATCGTTAATTCAACTATTTTTAATTTTAGTAAGTTAGTCAAAAATAATTATCATCTTAATAATAAACAAAAACATATACTCTAAAACTCAGATTAAAAATAAAATTATCTCACATGATAAACATAATTACCGCTTAATACAGAAACCTACTCTTTAAATCTCCCGCCTTTCCTATTACATCCTCTCCCATATTCTCTATCCATTCTTTTTTTCAAGATCTCTTTAAAAATACTCACTTCCTTGCCCTTTCCACGTATCATCTGCCTGTGCTCATTTAAATTGTTATTTATCATACCTTCATCCAATACATATCTCAAATTTTATTTTCCCTTCCACGAACCTTATATTTTTCTGCTCCTCTTTCATCCTGTACCTACTCCCATTACATTAACTCTAGCTCTAGCTCTTACTGCATATCCTTATTCTTATTCAAAAACTCAGGTATTACGTAATATTGCAAATCTTCCCATATCCAACCCCTCAACATTTTAATTTTTCCACTCTATTCCCTTTGAGCCGATCCGCTGCGGAAAAAAATTGAAAAGTTTCAAAAATTTTGGTTATTTTCCTTAAAAATTAAATTTTCTCCTATTCGTAAAGGAACGAAACAACTATTGGTGACAGAATTTCTGAGCAATCTGTAAATATTGAATTTTCGATTTTAAAAAATAACACTTGCCCAAAACTTCCGACGTCCCTAACTCTGCAAGAGAATTTCGTAGGTGGGCGCTTTCGGCCTCGACGAGATGCGTAGGGTCTCTAGAAAATTTTGATATCACTCCCATTGAAATCTCACTTTCCGATTCGAAAATATGAGCGATCTTATGGACTCAGAAAAACGCTAAAATGAAAAATAGCGTCAATTACGTGAATTCGATTGGCGCTAGCTCAGGCCGGGAATGTCATAACTCAAAGCGGTTTTTGTTAAAAATTTCCCCCATGTATAGGGCTTCCAACGATCTATATTTCGAACGCATCGGACGTCCAGGTGAGGAGCTATGACTTTTCAACTGCGGCCATGTTCCTGAACGCAAAATTTTCAAATTTGACGTTTCCTAGCCTGTAGCTCGGAAACGGTAGAACTTGTCGGAAAAATTCTTTCACAGACGAATGCCCCGGCTCAGTGTGAACATTATAGGAAATGTGCGGTCGAAATCTGTGGCGATCTAAAATTCAAAATTTTCAAAATTTTTCATATTTTATTTTCTTTCGAAATTTAGTTTCTTCTGTTCGCGACGATGCGGGTCAACCGTTGGTGCAAGAATTTTTGCTCTATCTTCAATAGTTCGCCAGATATGTTCTCCTAAATATTGAATTTTTGATTTTAAAAAATAACACTTGCCCAAAACTTCCGACGGCCGTAACTCTGGAAGGGAATTTCGTAGGTGGGCGCTTTCGGCCTCGACGTGGTGCGCAGGGTCTCTAGAAAATTTTGATATCACTCCTATGAAATCGGACTTTCCGATTCGAAAATATGAGCGATCTTATCGACTCAGAAAAACGCTAAAATGAAAAATAGCGTAACTTACGTGAATTCGATTGTCGCTAGCGAAGGCCGAGAATGTCATAATTCAAAGCGGTTTGTCAAAAATTTCCCCTCTGTATAGGGCTTCCAACGATCTATATTTCGAACGCATCGGATGTCCAGGTGAGGAGCTATGATTTATCAACGGCGGCCATGTTCCTGAACGCAAAATTTTCAAATTTGACGTTTCCTAGCCTGTAGCTCGAAAACGGCAGGACTTATCGGAAATATTCATTCACAAACGAATGCCCCGGCTCAGTGTGAACATTATAGGAAATGTGCGGTCGAAATCTGTGGCGATCTAAAATTCAAAATTTTCAAAATTTTTCATATTTTTATTATTTCTACCTACTTAATATATTGTTTATTCGAGAATACTATTGACTTTCAAGTAAAAATGGTATTTCTGTTAGACCAATTGTGTTTTCTCGTTTTATTTTTGGTGAATAATTACAGTTGTAATATTTGCTGTATGTTCAGTTGTCTACACATATATTATATTACAAATTGTAGTAAAATTGTTAAAAAAAGACATAAATTGCATTGTATCTGCGCCCACATGAGAAAAATATAATCTAAAGATGAAAATCTATCAACCTACTCCAATGAAACTGGAATGGTAGCCTAATTATAACTATTTTCTTAGTTGTCCCGGCGCCTCCGCCAAAATTTTCAACAAAATTTAAATAAGTTAGTGTTGTTAATGTTTGTGTGTCATTGTGAATATGTTATTTTCGACATTGAAAACGATGGTTAACAATAAAAATTAACTAATTACTCGTAATTAGGAACCAAATGCGTCTTCAGCAGCTCCAAATAAAAATGTGCAAGGGTTTTCAACAAAATCTGGAAGAATATGTTTTTAAAAATATTACTATATATGTAATTTCTACATAATATTTTGTGGTTTGTTCGAGAATAGTGTTGTTTCATATAAAAAAGTTATTTGCATGAGAAAAATCGTATTGTAGCTTTCTTTAAAATTAAATTATTAGAATTGTAATATTTGATGTATGGTGGGTTGTCTATATAAGTACTTATTGTATTATGAATTGTATTTTAAAAGAAACATCTAAATTTGCATTTCCAACTGCATCTAAATGATGGGAATCTATTTTAAAGATGGAACTTCATCAAGTTACCTCAATTGAACCGGAATTATAACCTAATTAAAGGTCCTTTTTTAATTATCCCGGCGCCTCCACCAAAATTTACAATAAAATGTAAATGAATCATTGTTTATGTTTGTATACTGTTATGAATACCTTATTTTCGACATTAAAACGATACTTAATAATATGAATTAACTACCCATTCGTTATTAGTAACCAAATACGTTTTTAGCAGTTCCAAATACAAATGTGCGAGAGCTTTCAACCAAATTTTTAAGATGTCTTTAAAAATATTATTAATAACTAATTATTTCTACCTACTTAATATATTGTTTATTCGAGAATACTATTGACTTTCAAGTAAAAATGGTATTTCTGTTAGACCAATTGTGTTTTCTCGTTTTATTTTTGGTGAATAATTACAGTTGTAATATTTGCTGTATGTTCAGTTGTCTACACATATATTATATTACAAATTGTAGTAAAATTGTTAAAAAAAGACATAAATTGCATTGTATCTGCGCCCACATGAGAAAAATATAATCTAAAGATGAAAATCTATCAACCTACTCCAATGAAACTGGAATGGTAGCCTAATTATAACTATTTTCTTAGTTGTCCCGGCGCCTCCGCCAAAATTTTCAACAAAATTTAAATAAGTTAGTGTTGTTAATGTTTGTGTGTCATTGTGAATATGTTATTTTCGACATTGAAAACGATGGTTAACAATAANATATTATATTAGTATGTTTTTCATTGTTTTTATCTCCTTTTCGTATAATTGTCCCTTGGGGATTTAAAAAAACACAATAAGTGGTACAAATAGAATAGTTCATAAAAAATACTTTGTTTTTACTAACTAACTGACTAATAGTCATTAGTTATGAGTTTTTAGTTAGTTTTCATTGTAAACTATCGTTTAAATGTCGAAAATAAGACAGTCATAAAATTATACGAACATTATTAATAATTATTGAAGAAAATATTAAAAATTTTGGTGAAGGCGCCGGGTCAATTTAAAAGAACGACTGTAACTTAGCTGCAGTGCAGGTTTTATTAATGTTAATTGATGAATTTTCATCTTAAATTGTATTCTTTTCGTGTAGACGCAGATATAATGCAATTTATGTCTTGTTTTTTAACGATTGTACTACAATTTGTAATATAAAATAGATGCACACAACCCAACATACAGCAAATATTACAACTTTAATAATTTAGCTATAAAAACTGTTTAAGGTGGAAAATGTTTTTTCGCTTAAGAAAAAGTCAATATTATTCTCCAATAAAACTCTAAATATTATGTAGAAATAAATATTTTGCAAAATATGACTAAAAACCTTTACTCATTGCTATTTGGAGCTACTAAAAAGTTTTTAGTTACTAATTACGTAATTACGTTCTCGTTTTATTTTTGGTGAATAATTACAGTTGTAA
>NW_020439371.1:11134-13701 GCF_000699045.2 Agrilus planipennis | reverse complement strand
CCAATTCTATATCCACGGTAACCTCATTATTCACCTGTAACACCACATTTCGAACTTTTTCTTTTCCGCCGCCCCCACTGTCCATGTTTCGCATCCGTACAGCGCCGTGCTCCAAACATACCCCTTTAACAACCTTTTTCGAATTCCTTCCGTCCTGAAATATCTGACTTCCTAGGTACCTAAAACCAGCCACTTCATCTAATATTTCGTCTTCTATCTTTATATTCGCTCTGTACCTACTTTTTCTTCCCATGCAGACCAGTATTTTTGTTTTACTTTTATCTATTTTCATACATTACTGTTTTGTCAATACCGCTTCCCCTTTTATTTAAAGCTAACTCTAACTCCTCCTAGCTAGATGCTAATACAGTTCATCTGAAAATCTAAGAGTACTAATCTTTTGCCCCTTTATATATATCCCTACAGTTTTACTGTCTTTAATGATGTATAGTATAGATTAAAAAGTAGCGGTAACAGTGACTTCATCTCTGTCTGAGTAGGTATATGAATTTAAATGTTATTTGTTGGGATACGTCTAAAAGGCATACACCACATCATCACGAATTCAAATCATTCAATAGAAATTTCTTTACAATACCCCTTTCAAAAGTAGATACGATATTTTTCCTTGCGTTCAGGGATGAAAGCTCAATATTTCCTCTCAGGTAAGAAACCCTTTAATAAACTAGATTCTTCGAATTAGAAGGTACTCGTGTGGCTGTTTTTTGGATAGGTAGGTACCTATAATGCTGATAAGTTTATATATATACATATATATATGTAATGTAGGTAAAGAAATAAAGTTATAATCGTAGAAGTTGCATGTCATTAGTTAATGTTCGTGAAAAAATTGTTTTTTATTAAAGCAACTTTTGTTTGAATATCGTTTTAAATAACTTGACAAATTTCTTCTGAACGAATTCTGACAAGTTATTGTTGGAGAATGTAGTCGAACTTTTACATCACTTCCCTTGGGCTATTTGAAAACTACAAAATTAAAAGCATTCAGCGAAGTTGCTTTAATTTGACAGTAAAGCTGTACCAAAAAAACTCACGAAAAAGAATAATTAGTAAACTAGTAATTAAAAAGTCCGTTATTCCGCTCTCTTGGTAATTTTTCAACATATCATTATTGATTTGTTGAAATAAAAGTGCCATCAATTTTAATGTTTGAAGTTCTTTGAACTTAAGTAAATTATGATAATTTTAATAACGTGATTTTTTTAACGGATTTATATATCTATTGGGTAAAAGGAAGGTACGTACAAATAAACTTAAATAAAGCGAGACCTTTTTGAATTTTATATTATGTAAGCGCAAATATACTTTTAATGTTCTAATCAAAGAGTGAGTCTTTTTTGTTTCAATTAGTTAGTGATTTAAATATCCAAACAGAGGAACTGTATATCCAATATATACATATTGTCTATCTCAATAAACGTGTCATTAATGAGTATTATCTTGCTGTTTGCTGGTATGTCCATGGCTAAAATTGAAAATAACAAAGGAATCGACAATTTTTCTCAACTGACGGTCCTTTTCGTCAAAGCATCTTCAACAATAATCCTGTGCTTTAATAAAAAGTGACTACTTTTCTAACTACTGAAGAAGAGAAGTCTTTTGATGGTGTTATAATTGCTTGTCAAAAACTTTATTTATACGTCAATCTTTATATTGAAAGAAATACTTTTGTCTCCTAAATTGAAGAACTACAAGTCTTCGAACATTTTTTTTAAGTAAAGCAGAATGACTTGCCTGTATTTCAAGCTGTTTCTAAATGAAATCTAAACCGTAAGGAAATATTTAAAGTTACATTTGGTTTCGTAGCATTTGTGTTCCGTATGTATGAATATGTCACTTTAAATCTCCAATATTAGAATAATAACAAGCCGCGTAGTGAATTCCACCAGTAGAGTATTTACTACTAATTGTGGGATTCACCAAAGCTCTGCAAGGTCTTCTTAAATTAAGGATATGGACTTGTCAAACTGTTCTCAATATTACTTTTGCGACCTTTACCCAAACAGATTTTCTTTTTTCGTGTTTTTTGTGGTAAGGTATTTGGGGTTTTTGAGCCTTTATCGGGCATCTGTTAGATCGTCTTAATAACAGAGAATTTTGTCTTATTTGGTGATAAAATCCTTTGAGGGAAGAGCCAGATGGCACAAAGTATGGCATCGAACGAATATCTGGTTATTGAATTACAAGGATGCTCTGTTTTACCGACCGTATAGTAGTATGTGAGATCTCACGGACTATTTTGTCGCTTTATATCATGTACCTAATGTCCTTTACGACTATTTTACTAAATCGTTTTTGATCTTGTTCTTTTAAGTTCACCCATATTTTTTTCAGTGGTATCAAGGTCTTACTTTTTTTAATTTAAGTTGGATTCCTGACCGTTAGTATTAAATTATGTAGTTTTTGACGTGACAACGTCTTATAATTCGATGGAGCCGGCTGCACGCACGAAAAAACATGACTCATGCGGCGTTACCTCGCTCTGAGGCGTTCCATTTAAGGCTTGAAGTGCAAGCGAGAGCGCGGAACGAGCGACAAAGAGGCAC
>NW_020439371.1:0-8899 GCF_000699045.2 Agrilus planipennis | reverse complement strand
ATATATTCTTTTCTTGGAACAAAACATTTGTAGTATTTGAAATTTTTAGTTTGCTTTACGAGATTTTAACATGAAATATAAAAAAAGAAACTTTACCACTGTATGAAAAAACGGATCTATAAGAATGTCCTCGGGGTAAGTGTTATTTGTTCTTACGTTTGGATAACACAATGCTAAAATATGGGGACAAATTAATTTTTTTCGACATTTTTTATTACTTTCGAGTAACTCGTACAATTTTGTTCTCTAAAAGATGAGTTTTATGTTCGTGTAATTGTTATGTGTATCAAAGGCATTATATTATGATATACTGATTATACAAAGTATTTTCAAGGTTAGTTAAAAGTACAGCGTACAACGTTCCAACTGACTTTAAGTTACCCAAAGTTTGTGGTGATACGAAATTAGATTACTTCATCGTAAGTTTTTTGTACTACAATATTTGAGATCAATTTTCAATTTTCTAAGACAAAATTGATCGTTGTTATGTGATGATTGAGCACCAATTTTAGTAAACAAGGTTTCTCATGTAAATATAGGCGTTCTCGATGGCTGTTTCATTTTTAAGGATGTAGTATATTTTACACATAACTAGTTGAACCCGTCCAAATTTGGACGAATGGTTTTCCAACAGCAATCTGACTTTACCCAACGATTTCGTAGGAGCCCTTATATTTTAAAAATCTTAATTTTGTTATAACACTCTAACATTACAAACTTTGTCCTTATGGACGCGTTTTGTTTGTTAATCGTGTTGTTCTTTTCCAGTGATGGAGTGTCTAAAAATGAGAACCGAAACGTGATGTTAAAACTATTTAACAAAAAGACATACCTAATAAGGAACGTTAGTTAAATTACCTTTTTAGATTAAGATAAAAACGAAAGCTTGGCTCGCTTGACGAAGTTTTTTTATTGTTTCCGTCAGTGTAGGTACTGCTGTACGAATTAGATCAATAATTGATCACACAAAATATAACACTCGAAAGATTAAAAGTATGTAGATTAAAAAGATTCGTACTATATTATACGTTTAATAATCCTACATACACACTAATGAACTATAACTAATACTAAATGCTACTTAAAAAGATACTTGTTGCTTGTCTGATGTCTGAATTGATTTTCTGTTATTATTGTCTAAAAGTGTTTTATATCTTAAAACTAAACACACCTCGGTCACTACCCCCAATAGTTTCCCCCGGTCCACATCTTCCCGAACATTCTGTATGCAGGTATGCACTACCGATAATTTAGGGAAAAACCTAATTGTTTGATGTCATTATGTGTGTCTCACTATGAAGGTATTTACGATGGTACTCTTCTTGGTACTAAGGGGTTAGTACCGCAGGTATGAACAATAAAGTCTTAACAACGAATAATGAAAAATTATTAGTCATTTATTCACTTTTTCTTCTTTTTAATGGTTAAATTGATATGTTAGTAGTTAATAAACAGTTTCCATGTTAATCGGATTAATTTTCATAAGAAATCGCATCAACAAGATGGGAGATATCTGAAGAAGAAGTTATTTTCATTAATCATACTCAACTTCAGTGAGTTATTTTATTTTTTATAAAGAGAATTGATAATGCAAATTGAATTTCTGCGTAACTGAATTTTATTTACTTATTATTTTTTAAGCCATTTTGACTTAAAATCACAATTGAGTTTATCTTTCTTTTCCGTTCGTCTAGAGGTCTAGACCTTTACCGAAATTCGGCTGACGATTTTAGCGGTTTATTGACATTTTTTGTGAAATTGAGTTATGACTATGTCTGCCCCTGTGGGCCCTTTAAAAGACATGAACGTGCGAGTATTAGCTATAAACAGAGATGCGAGGCCAAATTTGATTTTGTTATTTGATGTTTGATGATGAAATTTGCTTTTAGGGACGTGCTGTACGTCATCTACTGCATATTCAAATTACTAGACGAAATACCAGCATTTCTCTAATAAACATATATAAAACCTTTAGTGCAAGGGTGGCCAACCCAAATGATCTTTTGGGCCACTTTGGAAATAAATTATAACTCCGCAGACCGCACGTAAAATTATATACATTTATATTAGATTTACACCCAGTCTATAGATAGTTTTTTGAACTTATTGCAGTAAACTCGATTTCAAATTTCAGCAATTAATTTTTGAATACATAGATGCACATAAAATATATTTTGTAAAACTATGATAAATCTAGCGGGTCGGAAAAATGTTCAAGGTGGGCCGCGGGTCAGCCATCCCTATTTGCTTTTATTTAAATTGTCTTTTGTTGGAGATATAATAATAATAATCATCATCATCATCATAAGGTCGTCAGTCCGTCTTAGGACTGACCAGTCTTATGGTTGGACACGTACTTCCACTCATTCCTATCCTGAGCCAAACTTCGCATTTCCCTAAAACTAGAACTATTTGCGAACAGTAATCCAACCTAGGTCTACCTCTACCCCTCCTAACTCCTGTTTCTGTCTCTAACATGTCTCTGACTACACCATCATGCCTGAGAAGGTGTCCTACCAACCTATCTCGCCTATTTCTTATTGACTTCCATAGAGTCCTCTGCTCTCCTATTCTTTCTAATACCTCTTCATTTCTAACCTTTTCTAAACACGTTATCCTCATCATTCGCCTATCAGTTATCCCTTTTCTGTTGATTTCGAAACGTTTGCTTAATTTCGAATTTTTTCAATTCAGTTGTCGTCTGCTTATTTTTTTATGAGCGTTCAACCGCACAATATGAAAGAGAATTTCGCGAGCTGATGACAGGGAATGAAACAAGTGAGTAATTATCGCACTTGGAAACAAAAAAATTCAATTTGCTGGAAATTTACAAACAGGCGCTTGCTTTACGGTGTAATTCCTATTTTAAAAATTAAAGATTTCCCTGCAATATTTTCGTTGAATATTTGTCTAAAGAGTGTAATGTAGATACCTATATACATCAACTCTTATTATTGTTATTATAGACTAATAAAAATATTAAAATTAGAGATAGGCCAGGTACCCGGTTTTGATCCGGTATTCAGCAGATCCGACACTCACTCACCAAAACGAAGATGCCAATCATTAATCGACACGGCTTATACCGAGTACCAAGTTATCCGGTACGCTGCAAAATCACTATCCGGTGCATCTCGAACTAAAACTTTTTTAATTTAGTTTAAACTTCATTTTATTGAATTGGAGATCACTAAAGAGATAATTGAAATTTAAAATTAAAATTATGTTTGATAAACTTCGACGTAATTTTCAGTATATTCACAAAGAAAAACTTGGTAGCCTGAAGCAGGAAGTTTATTCCCAAGATATTTAGGACAGTAATGAGAACAAAATAAGTAACTGTAGTTGTAGGTATTAATTTTCATAATAAAATAACGCTTTCAGTCATATTGGCGATCGATTTTTCGTTTACAGTATCTACTAGGGATTTATAGAATTCCATTCGGCTCTATTAAGCGGATGAAAAGATACTAGCGAATGAAAATAGCAAAGAGAACGTTTTTGTGTTGTAATCAAATCCTGCAAATGTATCTCATTATACATGTAACGTTTTGCTACAAACTGATCATTAAGTCGTGTGATCAATAGATGGAAGTGATCTTTAGACCTACTTTCTAAATCTTTAATTAAACATTCGAAATTTAGACTACTCCAGTTGGAAATAAATAATTGGAAAAAACTGGACGGGTCTAAATGTCTATAAACGGAGGTCAACGTCATAAGAAAATACTGATGGAATGGTTTCATTTTTCAAAAGAAAATTTTAATTTTATTTGTTTGATAGATATTTTGTATGGATATAGAGAAGGAGGTAAATGGAAATGTATTATTGTATAGCAGCTGTCCACGCGGACGCATCGCTCACTCAAGTAGGAGAGAGACAGATGTCGAACGCTGCCGAACGCGGAGGCCGATTGTGCCTCTTTGTCGCTCGTTCCGCGCTCTCGCTTGCACTTCAAGCCTTAAATGGAACGCCTCAGAGCGAGCTAACGCCGCATGAGTCATGTTTTTTCGTGCGTGCAGCCATCCATCGAATTATAAGACGTTGTCACGTCAAAAAGTTTTGATCGTGTGCAGTATGCGCAACCTTAGGGTTGGTTTTTTGCCCGCCTCAAAAGTCCGTACCAAGTTACTTTTCTTGCTTTTCGTCGTAATGAGAGCCGTTTTCGAACTTTGTGCCCATCACATTCAAATATACACGCAAATCATTCAATTCGACCATGTACTTCATATGTTATGTGATAATACCGTTTCAGTACAACAACTATGCGAATCCAGTAGTTATTTACGTTTAATAGATTTCGTTCGGAGAGGGAATTTAAGCAGTACCAGCGGAGTAACATTTTATTTAGTTCAACCAACATACATTTCTACAATTTACATACGCTGAAGAATCTCAACAAGTTGCCTTTGAAGTGCCACTTTAGATTTGCTGCTGGCTGATGGTGGCGGTGTTTCGGTTGCGGACGCGTTCTCAATGGAATTCATCGGTGCAATTTCAACGTTTGGTTAGCCGCCATAGAATTAATGTTGATTGCAGCATTTAACGTGCGCGCATGGAACAAAGAACGCCGTCATTAGTCCTGCCAAGCCTCTTGAATTAAATTAAAACAGAATAAGAGCAAGAAAATTTTGCTTGACTCTATAGTAAGAGTCCATATCAAAATTCAAAAATTTAATTACACCTAGACGCATTAAATACGTGAGATGAAATATTTTCAAGTCTATGTACCCTAGATAAAAATTTTCAGTTTTTCTCCAGTTTCTCAGAGTCTCTCAGAGTCTTTCAGCGTCTCTGAGAGCGTCTCTCACAGTCTTTCGCAGTCTCTCAGTTATTGCCTAGGTGTTTTTATGGATCTCTCACAGTCTCTGTATGAGAGACTCGAACGATAAAATTGTTAATTTAGAGATTCTAGTCTCTTATAGAGAGACTGAATGAATAAAACTGAAAAATTGAGAGACTCGAGTCTCTCGTAGAAAGACTGGGATCTCTGAAATATGTTGAAAATTTTAAACATGTCTATCGAGACACCAATTATTGAGAGATTCGAGTCTCTCATTCAGAGATTCGAGTCTCTCGTTCAGGAACTGGATACGAAATGAGGATCTTTCTATGAGCGACTGGAGTCTCTCGTTCAGAGACGCTAAACAGTTTTTTTGACAGTCTCTCTCAGCGACACCAGAGAAACTCGATGAGAGACGGAGACTCGAGTCTCGCTTTCAGAGGCTCTGAGAGACTGAACATTTTTATCTCGGGTACCCATGCGATCATTTCTATAAGAGTTATTGAATTCTTCTGGATTTCCATTAATGAAGAAAATTAAAGAACAGTATCAATTTTCTAAAGATCTAAAGATATCATGACTGTGACTCCGAGATCTAATCCAGGAATTATCTAAATTTCCATTATAAACGTACCTGCTGCAAAATTCTTGTAGTTTGTTTTATTCTTGATGAAGCGTTTGTACCTTAATCATCTTATTTACGTTTTAGGCTAAGTTTTGATTTTATTAGTGCAAGTTTGATTTATATTTGACTACGATTTTGATCAAAGCTAAACTATCTTCAGTTGTCGTTCTGTCAAAGTAATATGTAATAAAATAGTGTTTCGAGGTTTACCCTTGATAGTTAAGGAGAGTACTAAACGGGGGTGAGGTGTTTCAACCGGACTTTTACCGGATAATTTACTGCATGATATCGGCAGATAGGTATATAAGAGAATGCGCAAGAACCTAAAGATAAGGAACATCAGAGAACATGAATAACATGTCGACATGCTATAGATTTTCTTATTCCCACAGTGCTACTGATAAGACGGGCAAGAAGGGGGAGAGAACGAACCGATAAAAAATTTACAACCGTTTAAAGATAAACATAAATTGTGCGAATGTGTGACTCCTAAATTATAAGAAAAATGTAAATCTCTAAAATGGGTTCCAGCGGAAACATCTGAATTTTTGATATGCTACAGATCTCACCAAAAGCCCTAATGGGCAGAATCCTCCGTATTGTGTATTTTTACCGTTAATTAAGGGTACCGTACATTCAGAGCATTATTACGACTCATGTAGGGCTTTTACGGTAAAGTCAACGAGTAAAGACTAGGTGTGATATTTGGTGGTATCATTATCCATTAGATGTCTACGTACTATTGCAGATGTTGCATATAATAATGGATCCTTTTTTGCAGAGTCATATGATGTGTAAAATTCGACTATCTTAAGTATCTTACTACATTTTTATCAAGATAATTCCTACAAATATAACGTCACAGTACATAGATTAATTATGAATTATATACGTGATTACCTGTACATAACATAATTTCCACTATGATAAATACTTTACGATTGCAATCAGAATTCAAATACGGCAGAAAAGCCCAGAAGCTCTTCATCATCAATTAGACATCGGCCGTGAAAGCCTAAGAACTATTTTATGTTAGATGTTTCACTTTTTAGCCCGGACGAAAAGGACTCGAATGGTGCAAACTAATATTACCCTATTTGATTTTGTACTTCTTCAAAGTACGTATTTAGAAAATATAATGTAGCTAGTCGGATTTAGTTTTCTTTTGTTTACATGTATAATAAGCAGTTTAATTTTGCCTGTTTTGGGTTATATAGTCGAAATAGTAAATCTTTTACTTTATTATTTATTATCGGAACATTAAATCTACTAACACGTCTATCTGCTTCCCTCCAAGTTTTTCTGTGGTTTCCTTGGATCACTTAGGCAAATGCTGGGCCAATAATATTCCTCAATCTTTCATTCTCTTCTGTCTTCATTTCGTCCGACTCATCTTTCTCACCCGAATCACCACCCACCCATTCCCACGATTCCTGAAAGGAGGCTGAATAAGGCCTTCCGTCTACCTTCCGGCGTAGTGTGGAGGGACTGCCCGCCCACCAGAATTAGTGGCTGGTAGGAAGGAAACACCCGAAAGTTTCTTTTTAGTGTAAAACCGATTACGGAAAGGTTTTCGGACAACTTTTTTATTGATCATTTAAGACTAAGCGTGTGAATCATTGTTCATCTGTACCTGCATTAAAGGATTTGAAAATATAACCTCTCCTTATTATGATTTTATGTCACTGCATGTTTACAAAACGCGGCCTTTCTGGTTCATTATAAAATATTCTGTAAACGATATTGTGTAAGGTAAAATATTTGTAACTTCCATGATTGTTTTAACCTAGTATCATAAACCGAAATATTATTAGGTGTTCGTTCCATAAGGATTAGGATTAAAATAAAACGGGTTAACAAAGCATCATTATTACGTAAACGTCATAACTTTTGCTGATATTGAAATAGCACGTCCACTTGTACATGTGAAAGATAAATTTGTGTACTTATGGATTAATGCCGATTTACCAGTTTCAATTTTGTGTGTAAATCCCTGTAGCTATATCGATTGCACTTATAATATCAACGTTCAGCCATTCATGTTAGTACGTATTCGGAACAACAACAATTCCGGATATCAACAATGTTCTTTTGAAATCCAGGTACCCANATATGTTTAGACATATTCTTTCGTGTACCCTTTATCCGAAATTCTGTGTGCGCTACTGTGTCATTGCAAACTATATTTACATGTGTATTATTATTTCCAGTATCATCGTCATAAGATCGTCAGGCCTAAGACTGGTTGGATACGTACCTCCACTCATTCCTATCCTGAACTAATCTTCGCATTTCCCTAAAACTAGAACAACTCACATCCTTTTAACTATTTGCGAATAGTAATATAACCTAGGTCTACCTCTACTCCTCATAACTCCTGTTTCTGCCTCTAACATGTCTCTGACTAGACCTTCATGCCTGAGAAAGTGTCCTACCAACCTATCTCGCCTATTTTTTATTGACTTCCAGTATAATTGTAAAATTTTTTACTCAATTAAGTATGTAAATCAATGTACGTATATATGGTGCTATTATATTAATTTTAATCTACCCGTGGTGTTGGATGTTATCGCCGTGCTTCAATTTCCGTAGTTTTCAGAAAAACTGGAAATTTCCACAGACAGGGGAAATTGATTTCCTTTCGGACTTATTTTAGTCTGGTGACATGAATCCCAGAGATTAAATGTCGATTTACTAAGATAAATTAAATTCCGAAATCGGTGCACTTTTAAGTTACTGGAATCTTGTAAATTGAGAGCAGACACAAACGCGACAGTTCCGAAAATCCGTTTACTTGCATTCTCCTTCTAGCAGAAATTGGGAAAAACCTCCGGCGTTAGTTAATAGTCGATTAGAAAAAGGGACGCCCAAACTCCAAATATACTATTTGTTTTTATATGCACATACGTGAATCGATAAATATGCTTTTCCCTAGAGATTCGAGTCTATCGTTCAGAGACGCTAAATAGCTTTTTTGACACTCTCTCGACAATCTCTCTCAGTGATACCAGAGAGACTCGATGGGAGACGGAGACTCGAGTCTTGCTTTCAGAGACTCTGAGAGACTGAACATTTTTATCTCGGGGATGTGGGATGTTCCAGTTTTAATGAAATGCGAAGATTAATTTAGGATAAGAAAGAGTGGTGGTGCGTGTACAAACAGTTTTAGGACTGACGATTCTATGATAACAATGATGATGATGATATTCCTCTATTAATTGATGCAGTGATTGATCAGAATGATAATGCCATAACTGCAAATTAATGAAAGTTTGGATATTCTGATAACTAAAAAACACTTTTTTCTTGGTTTAATACTATTGTTCGTTAAAATCCTTGAACAATTAATAACTTATTAAAGTCAAAAGATACACTTTGGGCAGTCTGATATTCCCCATATAACAGGTCAATTGAAAAGTCCCCGGCCTAAAATAGTAAAACACATTTTTTTTGCAAAATTCGTTTTTTTTATTCAACATAATTCCCTTCA
>NW_020439370.1:7997-13199 GCF_000699045.2 Agrilus planipennis | reverse complement strand
CAGCACAGGGCAAAATAGTATTACGTAGTTAGTATCAGCAATTTCTTATGCTGAAGTGTACGATGTGTTGCATACCTATTTACAAACAATTCCTTTAAGTTTAAATTTTTAAACAATTTTTAACACAAAGAAAGTGATTAAACAAATTGTTCACAAAAGTGAATTTCGACCACTCGAAGCAACAGTTTTGAACTCATAGTGGCCGATAGGGGGAAGAACTTGTTTGTTTTAAATATAATAATAGTGTGAAGGAATAAGGCCAGAATCTTATCTTTATCAAAACCTTGCACCAAAAGCCAAAATGTCGGGGTTTGTTTATTAATCAAGCACTTTTTTGTCTCTATTTTGGTTTTGATTTTACTTAATCGACAAAATTATATTTTAGTTTATTTAATTTACAAAAAAAATTGTTGTTTTCTAGTATTATCGATTTGGAGCCTTAAGTATCTGTTCATGTCTTATTTTCGACAAAAATTTTTTACTTACGTTACTATGTTCCCAGTGGCCTTGGTGGTCACTAGCAAAAGACATCTTCATCGAAAACGATTTTTTTTTTAATAACTTTTATCCCAAAAATGCACTACACTTACACAATATAAGTATTTTGAAGATACTTCTTTGCGAACAAGGATGACGATCGCGAAACTTTTTTAAACTTTAAACGGCGCTCTTTCTAATACATATATACAAATTAATAGTTAATCCCTGGGGATGGTTTAACGTAAATTAATACTACGAATGAAATTTGTTCTTTGAAATAACAAGGGATGATGCTACGCTTTAGAAACAATTGACGAGATTGGCGGTCCTCCCTTACGAGGGCCGGCTTTCGTGGAAAATTTCGACCAATAAAGGGAAAGCCAAATGCTGCACATCCCTTAGGAAAGGCCTTGTTCCTTATTATTCCAGGAAATAGATGCCAAATTCGGAAGTCTCGGCAATATTGACTTTACAATCTGCAAAATTTTGCATGAATTTTACGTGACTTTTCCTTTTATATTTCCANGCTGACCCATTATACGATAAAATAGACTAAAAATAAAGGAATATTGTAATAATTTTGCAAATAGTTTCGCTTCGTCATTTTACACTTAACCTCAAACATTGACTTACGTCAAAAATTAATTACATAACTGCAAAGAAAAATATTGACGGTGTATGTTGGGTGGCCTAACCAACCCAACATACTTAGTGCCAATATGTATTTAAAATTATTATTTACACTTTTCTTCTTAATAAGACAACATTTAAATGTCTTTTTTATGTTGTTTCCCATATCCATGTATCTCGTGTAAATTGGTATTCTTAAAATGAAGAACGATATCACCTTTGATAAGGTGTTTGTAGGACCTTTTAGCAAAACTTTCTGAATTATTCCTTCTTAAATAATACGCTGTTCTACTAGCAAATTCGGCATGTTTAAGCCTCAGTTTCGTCCCATGTTCTAGTTTTTCGTTGTCACCTTCAGTAACCGGCTCTCCAATGGTCCATATATTGAAATCTTTCGATTCGTTAATATTATTTTCTATTTTAGCTTTGAAACTGTCGAATTTCTCTGATATTTTTTGCATTTCGTTTTCGATTTTATCTTTTTGATAATCGAATCCTTCATTTACTAAGCCATTCATTTCTTCTAAACGATTAGGGATTTCCCTCTGATCGTTTATGTCGCTAAATCGAACACTTTTACGGTTTTTTCGGACACTTTTAATGCTATTGTCCCTGGAATTATTACTTTCCATTTGCTTTAAATATTCTGGGGGCCCAATAGAGACGTTCAACATTATGTCAGGTTCATCGCTGACATTTAAAATACACTCTGATGAAGTTGTCGAAGTCGTTATGTTCTCTTCTGAAACTAAACTTTCTGATGTTTTGGTTTTCTTTTTTGCAATCTCAAAATCGTTTTCAACTGATTGAGAATTTTCTTCGAATGTTGGGTTCTCAATGCCATTCTCTTTTTTACCCTTTTTCTTCTTCTTTTTATTTTTGACTTCATAAATGTTGTTATCAACAGCTTCTGCAGACTCCCTGGAATTGTTTAGGGACTCAAAGACTGGATTTTCGAAACCGTTTTCGATTTTATTTGCTAATTCTTTTTGAAACGTCTCGTCTATTAAATCGTCGTTTTTCTGACTTTCTTCTAGTACTTTCGAATTTATTTCAAACAAATCGTTTTTTTCTTGGTTTATTTGATATTTTTGAGTTCTCTCTCTCTCTCTTTTTGAATTTGTTGGGGAAACATTGTCTTCAAAAATTGGATTTTCTATACCATTGGAGTAATTCTCTTTATTTTTAACTTCTGTTTCCTGCAAACAACTGTTAAAAACTGGATTTTCGATACCATGGTTTTTCTTCTTTTTGTTCTTTTTCTTTTTAGTTTTTATTTCATAAATATTATTATTTTTGTTCTCTGCCAATTCTTCAGAATTAGTTGGCATCTTAAAATTTGGATTTTCAAAGATTATGTCCTCTTCTTTCCATTTTTGGTTTTTCTTTTTAGGACGTTTGCATTCTTCAATTTCTAAAGAATTCTCCAATTTCCTTTTCTTTTTCCTAGTTTCATCTTCATCTTCACTGTGTGAATTTGATAGGCTTTCTTCAACTTCTTCATCTTCCTTTATGGTATTTAAAGAGTGCTTTTTAATAGGGATTTCTTTAGTAAATAAAGGATCAAAAGCAGGATTAGATACTCCAAAATTATCTCCTATTTCAGTTTTGTCTTTATGTTTTTTCTTTTTTGCACTACTGGATGTATCTTCAGTTTCTAAACCACCAGCTACTATTCTATGTTTCTTCTTTTTTGGAGTTTTCTCCTCAGAATTATCTGACAATTTTCTTTTCTTTGATTTTTTCTTTCCTGTGTCCTTTTCCTTCTTTTCTCCTGAAATTTCTTCTAGATTCTGTAACGATTCATTTTCACTTTCAAATGAAAAAGAACAATTTTCAGTCTTCCCATTATTTTCTGTATTGAGGTTGGTACAATCATTAAAACTGCAACTAAACCCAAAACCTGGTCTCACTGTTTCATCCAAATCATCGTCTTTTACTTCAGGTGAATTTCTGTAAAATGTTGACATTTTAGATTTAAAATAATCAATCATAGAGCCCCCTTCAACTGTTATAACTCCATGGTTCCCAGTTTTACTATCAGTTTCTGCCTTATTCGAATTCTCATCTTCTCGTACCTTCTTATCTTTAAGACTCCTTTTTCCAAAAACATTTGCTAGATCTTTTTCTGAGTATCTACTCAAGTCCTTCCCTCTAGTGAATTTGTGGTAGTGAACCCGCACCCTTGATGTTAGAGACTTTTCTTCCAAAGATTTTGGCTTATAATCATCAGTATTTGTTTTTATTTTAACTGCAACTTCACTGTTTGATAAATCTTGTAAAAGGGCAGAAAAATTATCTTCGTGCTCAGTCCAGACATCCTTGTCTTTAAAGCCAAAACCTTAAATCATTTTGTATCGTTTGATTTGTTAGAAGAAAACATTTATTTCTAATTAACTAACCTTTACTATCATTTTTGTAAGAAACTTTGATGTGCTCTTTCAGACCGTCCTCTCTGGCACCCAGGCCTTTGCCCTCCTTCCAACCCATACTTTCTAATAGTTTCTGTCCAAATTTGTTGGTATCTATATTATTTAAAAACTGAATTTAAACAAAAACCTTATCTGAATCAATTCATTTTTTACCCTGTGCCCAAGCATTTCCACGGGGATTTAAAGACCATTTCTGTTTTCGTTTTCGTTCTGCTAACATCGACATTCTTCTTTGAATAATTTAAGACCCTAATTAACGAAAACTAACAAATTTCCGTTAATTTTAACACCTGCTGTTTCACCTGTTCATTATAAGGTTATGTCAACTAAATATAAGGTTATGTTCTTCTTATTCGGTAGTGGCTCAATAACAACTACTATACAACCGTAACAACAAGTACCTATTCAAAAAATATTAAATAATTTATTAGCAAATGTATTTAAACAGAAATAATCATATTTAAATCACAAGTTACACCTTAATATCTAAATATAAAATTAAATTATACGAATATTAGAAGTGGAAGACGGTTTCACTTATAATATACAAGCATTATTGGCTATAAAGTCTACATATACCAAAAAAATAGTAAAAAAAACATGTTATATAGTTTTCTGACATCTTTTTACCGTATATGGTTTATATCTTTTTAATTCAGCAAGCCGTACGAAATATAATCCCTCTGCGCATAAAGTTCTGCGTTCTTATGATCGGGTACAGTCCCGTGCAAAAGTTCAGTCATAAAACTAATGTATGTTATTGCCAAACGTAATGTTTCAATTCTAGAAAGGCGTTTTTCGTACGCAAAAGTTGGAACCTGCAACACAACAAGACAAAAACTGTGTATCATTTTTTTGCTAGATAATTTGCTTACTTTTCGTCTTAATTTATCGAAAGCCTCGTTCAAATTGAACATCCTCCTACGTTCTCGAATATTAGCAGCCCTTCTTTGAGCCACCGTTGCCACCCTTCGTCTCGGTTTTTTAGTAGAATTTGTAGAATTGTTATTTGTACCATTTCTATTCACACGATTACCCACGAAACCTCCACACTGCTGTCGTTGCCAAACTTTTTGAACAGAGAATTAATATAAAAGCTCAAGGTTTAGAATATAGATTAGCATTCAGCACCTACATTCGATTCGATTTTATTTTATTTAAAAAAAATGGCAATTTCTTTTTTGTTTCTATGATTATTACCTAATTCTGAATTAAATGCTGAAAAAATGTCAGGGTACCCACTTAGAGGGGGATTTTGTCCTCCAAGGCAATGGTGAGGGTCCCATAGGCCACCATAAGCAGGAATATCGCTAGGAAAATTAGGCATATCGCAATTCTTGTAATCCTGAAAACACTGGATGTACAAACTTGCCAAAAATTAATGTAATATTCATTCATAAAGATACAAAAGTGGCAAGACGGTTCAACTAGATAATTGAAATTAAAAATTAAATATTTCTATTAGATCTTGATAATTAACTCAACAAGTACGTAGGGCTTTAAATATTATTTATAAAAGAAATTATGAGTGCTGTCAGCACAGGGCAAAGTAGTATTACTTAGTTAGTATCAGCAATTTCTTATGCTCAAGTGTACGATGTGTTGCATACCTATTTACAAACAATTCCTTTAAATTTAATTTTTCATATTGTAATTCAAT
>NW_020439370.1:0-5516 GCF_000699045.2 Agrilus planipennis | reverse complement strand
TAGTATTGAATTTCACGTAAGTTATTTTTGTAAGAAAAAACTTTTTCTAAATTTTTTTGCAGTTACATTTTTAAAGTTGCAATATTTGCTGTATGTTGGGTTGCCTATATATTATATTATAAATTATAGTTTAATTGTACAAAATTATATAAATTAGCATCCCTAACTGTATTTACAAGAAAAAAATACACTTTAAAGTTGAAAACTTATCAATCTACTTCAACAAAACGTAATTATAGCTCAATTATAGCCTTTAATTTAATGTTCTGAAGCCTCCACCAAAATGTTCAATAAATTTTTTTAATAATTGCTAATAATGCTTGTATACCTCCATGAATGTCTTATTTTCTGCATTAAAGGGATAGTTTACAAGATTAATAAGTGTTGTCTGATTACACAGAGTTTGGCTACGTCGCTGATAAGAATTGTTATTACAATAAGATAATTATAATAACAAGTATTTATTCATTGGTCAATAAGTATTATTATATTAACTATAATAAAAGAAAAAATAACAAATGCATTTCTAAGAAAGGTATTATTTATTTATTAAATTCAAATAATCATTTTATTGAATTATTTATAAGTATATAATGTACCAGCTTAAAAAAAGATAAAAAAGACCAGAATTAATCCATTCTAGTTTTTAGGTCTTTTACAGTAATTTTGTCCTTTTCACTGAAACAAAACAGACAATTAATAAAAACAAAAGGTGTTTGCGAATGGATTTTGGTCTTACATAATGTATACTGTGGCTCCCCAACCTGACATTGCATCTCTATCAAAAGCATTAATAAGCGCTTGTGAAGTGGTTTCAAACAAATCGTCAGGTTTGAGTTTGGGCTCCCACAGGGCTTCACACATTCCAAATAATTGAGCAGAAGCAGTACCCCCTACTACAAAGTCTTCAGGCTCATTTATACATCCAATTAGATCCATATTACAAACGTACGGTTCTGCAGTAATAGGATCTAGTCCTGCTATCACAGGCTCAACAAAAAATGGACCAAAACGCTTCTCATACAGCAGATTCGAGACCATAGATGCAAATACTTTGGGGCTTATTCGCCGGTTTTCTTTCAGTTCATATAAATTTTTTCTAAAAACAATAAGTGTTTTTCTCTTGTATAATAGTAAGAAATAAGGAACGTACCGAAAATTTAGCTTTTCTACAACAGTCTGGGTGTCAGTAGCTAGTCCTGGTAAACCAACATACAAATGGGGTCCCATTTGAAACACTTTTGGGAATTCAATAGAAATCGTTTGACCCTGGATACCAAATCTTTTATCTGTAGCAATGGAAACACAATTGTCCCCTTTCATAGCTACCATAGCTGACCCATTATACGATAAAATAGACTAAAAATAAAGGAATATTGTAATAATTTTGCAAATAGTTTCGCTTCGTCATTTTACACTTAACCTCAAACATTCATTTATGCAAGTATTTTCAGAAGTATGACTGCATTTTACTTACCATTTTGGCAAATTATAGTATAATTTTACTTGTAATTCATACAACTTGTTCCACTAACTCTATTTTCAAGCTTTGTTAATGTTTTAATGGTTTAATTACCGATGATGACAATAAACCAAATACTAGGTTATGTTGCCAATAATCATAGAACAACTAAAACAAAAACGCGAAAACTCGTTCATAGATAACACATAATGGTTTTAATTTAAATTTTTACCGCCAGTAAGTGGGTGACAATTTTGTCAAATTGTGACAAATTTTCTAATTAAATTATTATAATAATCTAATTCAAACATGGAAGGTAATCCTCAAGAAGGCATAATGGGGGACATTTTAAAATATTTGGAGCAGCAACAAGTCATTGGGGGGGAGGATATTTTCGATCCAGAGTATGGGTTAAAAAGGGCCAGAAGCGTCCTGAGTGAAATTCTGCAGAAGATAGATAACAGGGCCAAACTTATTGATGCTTTCGAAGCAGCAATGAGGGCCCACAATCAATATCTTCTGTTCGATTTTAGTAACATTGTCCCCGAATTTTTTATTGGTAAGTAAAAATGACAAGCGCCATCTGTATTGTAATACAGAGAGTAATACTCTTCGGTACATTCCCGAGTATGTTTTTAATAAACGTTTGTTCAAAATAATTCACATTTATTATAAAAAATACATAACAACGTAAATGTCGTAACAATAATAAAATATATTACGTACTTAATTAAAAAGTAAAAAGAGGTAATAAAACACTAGCAAAATTAAAAAATAAATAGTGATCAATAACTCTTTTATATAGAATATAACTAGGTATAGCGATGCTTTAGCTGGCAATGGTACAAATTATAAATGTTTAAATATAAAAAGAATCTCTTACAATTTTTTAATTCAATGACCTCTAAACTTTCTGCCCCATGTCATGTAGTGTTGTTAAACATTAATTAATCGCAAGTAGTAATATAAATACATTTGGTTATATGTACATTAACAGCAGGCAACTAATTTGAGCATAATCTGAAAAGAAAAAATTTAATAAATAGAAACAATTTTTCAGACGAACAATTGTACGATCAGATGACATTTCGTGAAACGTTACTCGTGAGTACTTTCGCCAATATGTCTGAATCCCCCGTTCCAACCCCCGTAGGGGGTATATGTATCGACGTGCAAAAAGCCAAAGGCAGAGGGCCCTTAGTTCGGAGGGACCCCGCTTTCGAACAAGAACTCATAGAAGCCTTAACGTGGAAACACGAAGTGGGGAACACCAAAGATACTGGAAATTGGACAGAAACTTGCAAAACTTGCGAGGAAAATAAATCAGGTAACACATAAAAAACAAAAACCGAAGAAATCATTTACACATTCCGTAATTCCGCCATACTGGATAAATTGCTACGCCATGTTGAATAATTAGATAATTACTTTCATAGTTCGAAAAGGAACTTAAGGATTTTTGATATTATAATCTTAAATGTTGCTAGCCTCTACATATAAGTCCCATAGAAGTAAAAAGTGTCCCAATTCGAAGAGTGACGATCCCAGTCAAGAATCGGTGAAAATCGAACCGACACCGTCCCAACTCAGACTGCTGGAGTACGAATTGGGAATAGGGAATAGCATGCAAAGAACTCAGTGCAAATTTCTTATTCACCAGTCGTCCCAGTTTTATGTAAACGATATGAATGCAGGGTCCCTTCTCACTTCATGGGTCGACAAAAATTTTCACACTTTAGAAGAGAAACGTACCGAGTAAGAATGTCAGCATGAGACATTACAAAGGAGACAAATATGACGAAACGTTTTACAGGTTTCTGGTCGAAAAGGACGGGACAGTAAAAGAAAAAATGTTATTCGTAGCTTTACAAAAGGGAAAATACTACGTCAAAACCCACAGTACTGTAGACGATTCTGTAGAGAAGAAATTTTACAGTTTTCGTGTAACAAAGAACTTCGTTTCGGAGGGTGCAAACTACGTGCTGATGAGATACCTCGCAATCACCCGGTATATAGGTGAATTTGAACTGTCCTCCATGTACATTAATGGAACCATGTGTAGGAATATTTACGTACGAACTACACACCTACAATACAATTCATTGAAACTGATTTATTTATTTATTTTAGAAATGTACAGGGCCGGAAGTGGGAATAGTAAATGACAAAAAGATTGACGTTTGTAAAATATACCGGACGTTGATAGAAGAATGTGGACTGACTCATAACAGTATCACTGTTATATCATTAAATGGCATGTACAGGGTGATAAATGAAATAGAAAATTGTAGGCTGTTTCATTTAAATACCCCAAAAATATGAATGAGTTATCTTTCGGACACCTGCATTTACTATGCTTATTCTCCTATGACCTTTTAGGCCAAATTATCAAACAGGAATGGGAAGAATGTGACTACATCTTACAGGTAAACCCATTCGCCCAAATCAAAAGAAAGCAAAAGCCTGGCAAACTCGAAAGAATTTATTTGAAACACGTTTGGGAGAACGACATGGAACTTTTTTCGCGATATCTCGACAGAAAGGTACCAAAAAAAGGCACCCCATGATACCCTACAGTTCTGACGTTATTAATCCTTTAGGAACAACGCCATTTGAAGCTTATCCAATACCTGAAAGATCACCAAGAGCTCAAAAATATACTGAGCGATTACTTGAGTAGAATTTTAATCATGAAACCAACCGAAGTTATCGATTTTACAGTTGATTATTTCAAGCAGTACGCTCCTGTTGTTATCCCCAGGGAAGAATACTTTGGAGAATCCGAAGAAGAAAGCGTTAGATATGAGGAATCGGTAGAAAGTACCATTAGCATGTTGCCGGAAGAGGAAGAGGAAAAAGACGCTCACGTGCAAGGTACCGAAACGACAATAAAAATAAAATACACTTGACAAACTTTTCTTGTTTGTAGCCATCCAGTATCTGATAAGCTTATCAGACTCGTGTATTTGCGAAGGTGTTTGCTTATGCGATGAAGAAACGCCAGGTAAGCAATAATAAATCTATTTGTAAAAATGTTATAAAAATACATAAACTTGTTTTTGAGAAGAATCCGCAGCTTCTTGCATTTGTGAGGAGATATGCGAATGTTTTGAGGAGGAAGAAGAAGAGAAAGTCGAGGATAATAAACAACCAGAAATACAAGAAGAAGGAATGGATGAAGTACCTCCTGAATCAAAGGAAGAAGAAGAACAACAACAACAGGAAGCACCTAAAGAGGAACAGGAAGCACCTAAAGAGGAACAGGAAGCACCTAAACAGGAACCAGAACCACAAACCGAAACAGAAACGGGTGAAAATCCATCTGAAAATCAATAAATACTAAAAATTACCATTATAGTGAAGATTTCAACATGTATGATACAAATTTGAAGTGTTACTTACATTAAAAATGAAAACATTTTCAATTAGCTGTTATTTCATTTTGGTTGGATAGCAAATAGTACAACTGGTAAAGTCCACAGAGTCCGGTATACAAAGTTCGTGGAAACCATGTTTACAGTTAAAAACTATTACGTTATTATTTCCTGACAAATCTGAAAAATCAAACAAAATTAAAATTTCCTCGTTCTTTAGCAACATTTACCACCCTTTCAAGCCTCCTAACTTTATCTCCCATTCTATTACTTTCTTTTAACATTTCCTAGTCGTTTTAACTCTTATTAACCCAATTATTGTTTTTGCCTATATTATTAACACTAAATCCTTTTTACCTCGAGTAATTATTTTTCGATGACATGCCCCACAAAACACTTCATCTGTGACAGGAATACCCCTCTGCTGCAAATTTACCAATTTCTCGTGTAAATTAAAATAATCAGATAGCAAAATCTTTTTAAAACTCTCTTCTACGGAAGCCTGAAAGAAAAAGGTCCCAGTAACTATTTATCATTCTTGCAAATTACAATTATTATAAAACATCCACCTGCAAGCTGTAATCTTTAAGCATTTTAACCAAGGATTTTTTAAGCCCTGGTATTTCTTTACCATCTTCAATTTGTTCCACCAAAACTATTGGGTTCTGATAGGTTCCTAT
>NW_020439369.1:13694-14521 GCF_000699045.2 Agrilus planipennis | reverse complement strand
AAATATGTTAAAAATATAGTCCTCGTGGTTACTTATTAAATACCTGTCCGCGCCTCACAATAACTCGTTATTCTGATGTTTTTTTTTTGTTTTTGGATTTCACTGTGAGGAAAAGTATAACTTGTATTCTGTTTCATTAACTTCTTACCACAATATATATACAATACTTATATATAGTATCGTGTAAAGGAAAAGTGTACATGGAACATGGAAATTACTCATTTCTTTCTTGGAATTGTTTGATTATTTTAATATCACACGATTAATAATGCATAATTTAGTGAATACGTAGAATACTTATTTTAAAATTAATTTGAACGTGACGTGACCCACGCCGTATTTTTCAAGGAATGATGGACCCATTGATGATTGTATGTACCTAATAGAATATTCTATAATGTGTAAGTGTGAAGGTAGACATATTAATTAAATACAATTTTTTAGAAACTAGAAATGTAGTTCATTTGTTTCCTGTTGCATTCAGAATACTAATTAACTAATATTATAAAACTTTCAACTTACTTAATTTTTAAAACTAGCAATAATTTAGTTAATTAATAATAAAACAAAACAAACAGGGGAAATGATTTAGGTGTTTATATAATTTATTAAATATTTTTGACGTATAAACGTAAAAAAACATGGTAAAACTATTGATAAAATTGTTAAAAAGGAATTTTCGGAAACGAACATTTAAAATCCTTTAATAGCAATAAGTATAATTCCACTTGCGATAAAAGAAACATTTAAGGACAATAATGAAAGTTTAATACAAATTTTGAAAATTTTCAGCCCAAAATAATTCTATTAGGTATTAGAAGCAATAA
>NW_020439369.1:4969-11590 GCF_000699045.2 Agrilus planipennis | reverse complement strand
TTGAGAACCTTTTAAAAATAACTTTCATAAATACGAATTTGAAATTAATCTTAAATATAAGTTTTGATGGGTACAATCTTTGCATGGGCTACACGATCTTTATTTCAGAAGGTATAGTTACTTCAAAATCTCATGAGCCTTCACATTCACTGCATTCCTACTGTACATTATGAAAACATTGGCTGTTAATTATGTGGCTCGTTTAATAACCAGAGAAGCAGCTCAAGCTAAACTATAAACAATGACTGCTAACGTTTTTAAGAAGTGTAGAAATCAAAAATATTCACTAACTTGAAACGGATAATAGATATTGCGAGTGTACAAAAAAGGAAATTTTTTGTCATTCTTTTAAATGTTACCTAATAGGTACAGTAGACATGCCTAAATGTCTAATTAGTGTTTTACACTATAATGCAACTTTAATCAAACATCCACGGGCATGTTCAAAGTTTCGAAATATTTTTGTGATTTGATAATTCAACATGTTGTCGATTATTCGTTACTATTCGTTCAACACTAATTATTTACCTATATGCAAGCGAGTTCGTTAACCATATAAAGTAGACGATAAAAAAAACATTTCAGCAAAACAACAAGCAGGTGATCAATTAAGCTCTGTCGAAACAGAACATTAAATTACCGTTTACAAAGTAAAACCTGCTTCTTCAGTACTTTTTGTTAATTAGTAACAAAGGGAATATGTAGGTATATGTATAAATTAGTACCATTGTAAAATATTTAGAAGCTTCGGCTGTAAAAAAAATTGTTGCAAAGCTTGTATCAATTGTCCCCCCAAAAAAAAGAGAAATTAATTTCAATTAATTCACATTCAAACTTAAACTTATGTATATGTTAATTATAAAGTTTTTTGTTTTTTTTTCCTTTTTTATTTTTTACGTTCACTACAGATATTTATAGCATAAGAAAAATGGAGATGTTATGAAAGTTGACAATGGAATAGATACGTGTTTATAGTCATGAGGAGGGTACTGGATCAGGAGCTAGGGATTCCTGACAGAAATAGGAGTAAAGAGTGGCAGTGGTAGACATTCATCATCATTATCATAAGGGCGTCAGTCCTAACACTGGTTGGACACGCACCTCCACTCTTTCCTATCCTAAGCTGTTCTTCTCACTTCCCCAAAAATTAGAACAAACCACATCCTTGACTATTTGCCAACAGTAATCTAATCTAGGCCTACTTCTACCCCTCCTAACTCCCTTTTCTGCCTCTAATATGTCTCTGACTAGACCTTCATGCCTCAGAAGGTGTCCTACCAACCTATCTCGCCTATTTCTTATTGACTTCCATAGACTCCCCTGTTCTCCTATTCTTACTAATACCTCTTCATTTCTAACCTTCTCTATTAACAGTATCCTCATCATTCGCCTGCAACAGCACATTTCCAACGCTTCTAACCTTTTCTTTTTCGCAGCGCCCACCATCCATGTTTCGCACCCGTACAGTGTTGCACTCCAAACATACACCTTTAACAATCTTTTTCGAATTTCTATATTAACCGTTCGCGAGCATAAAAGTGACTTCTTTTTATTGAAGGCGATTCTACCCATCGCTATCCTTTGCCTTATATACCTAGTACTCCATCCGCCCTAATTTATCTGACTTCCTAGATACCTAAAATCGGCCATTTCTTTTAATTTTTCGTCTCCTATCTTTATATTCGCTCTTTCCCTACTTTTTCTTCCCTTGCATACCAATATTTTTGTTTTACTTTTATTTATTTTCATACAGTACTATTTTGTAGACATTACTGTTCGTAAAAAAAGATGTAGGTTTCTCTAGTTTTCGAGAAATGCGAGGATTGATTCATGATAGGAAGACCGAAGTTTTCAAGCACAATATACATTTATTACAGGTAGGGTGTATCGAAGTAACTTTTCGGTATTCTAGGCACACGAGCGCTTACAGCATTCGCGCACTTATTTTTTAATTTTTAATTAATTTTCTCATCATGACAATAAAGAGAATATTAACAGACTTTTACCTATTATTTCTGAAATTAACTCTGACTCAAAAATTATTTAAAAAAGGAAAAAATATCCGTAAATATTTAAACTTAAAGGTACAAAGGAATGCTCCATGGATTTACGTATCTTAATCCGTCACATACTGTTGCCACCAAGGTTATTATACCATCTTCTTCCTCCTGTACAGTGTACTTAAGTTTTTTTTATAACAAGACCTTCTGCTTGACGTGATCAATGACCATGATACTTCTGAATTGTGTCCATCAAACCGTGGTAAAATCCAAAATATTTTAACGAACGCGACACCGATGCTTGGGTACGTAACATAGAAAAAAGAAAGAAAAGACAAAATAACGAATAGCCATTTAACGTTGAATCATTTTCCCAGAACAACTGTGTATGTTGATACTGAGTTATCTTGGTTCTCTTTTACATTTACAACCAAGAAACTTATCGCAAGAATATCACCTGTCTGATGAGTACACAAAGTTCGTTGAACTGTTAATCTGACGACCCATCCCATGTATCATAGGTATGTAATATATAATGTGTTCATAAAGAAGTCCAATTTTTTTAACAATAATTGAAAGGAATTTTAATACTCTTATAATAGTCATTCTCTTCCTGTTTGTATGGTGTTTAATGCCATCACATATCATATTACTTACCTGCAAATTACTCCTTGTAATATTGTGTGTGGAAGCAATCAATGTCATCGAAAAAAATTTTAGATTAGGCCTTTTTTAAATCTGGATCTTGGAAACCGGAATGAGGGAACTAGTATAGTGTTCAGGATAGTTCATAAAAAAACACCTTCACGCCTTCCCGAGGAATAGAAATATCAGTTTTATGTGATCGTCGATGATCTTTGACACGTATTTAGAACACGAACGCGAGCGAAACCGCAGGTAAAACCTATCATGAAATTTTGTACAGACATTGTCAAGGGCACAGAAAAGGACGTAGGGTACTTTTTATCCAGAAAATAAATACTGTTTCCGAGGGATAGAAATATTATTAGTTTTATGTGGTCGTCAATGATCTTTGACAGGTATTTAGGACATGAACACGAGCAAAGCTGCTGGTAAAACCTATCATAAAATTTTGTACACACATTTTTAGGTACAGAAAAGGGCATAAGAAACTTTTTATCCAGAAAATAAATACTGTTTCAGAGGAATAGAAATATTAATCTTATGTAGCTGTCTATGATGTTTGACACGTATTAAGGACATGTACACGAGCGAAGCCGCGGGTAAAACCTATCATAAAATTTTGTACAGACATTGTCATGGGTACAGAAAGGGACGCGTAATCTACTCTTCCCTAGGGTTTGAAAAAAATAATTTTGTGGTCTTTAATGATCTTGAGCACGCATTGAATATTATCTGACTTCCTAAATGCCGAAAATCAGTTAAAGATTATTATTACTGCCTCAGAATTTGCCTAAGTGAAATTACAGAAAAACTTAGACCGAGCAGACGGGTCAGAAATCGAACCGGTGCCCTCCCGATTGCTAAGCAGTAATACAAAAGCTCTAATGTTAAAGTCTAACCTCTAGGGTCTAGGCTATGTCACTGGTTACCACTTAAGCGGAATCGTTTGCAAGATAATGTACGGTCATGAAATTGACCAACTCGAACATTAACAAATCGCTCTAGTAAAACGTGATTGACCCTTTTCCTAGGCAAAACATCTCCGATTAAATTGATAATAGTGATCACGTCCTTCTTTGACTAGTTCTCGAGTTTAATAATATTAATTACGTATCTCTCCTTTTTTGCAGTCGTTTGACTTCAGATGATCACGTTCAGACGAACCCGATGCCTGGCTGTTCGATGAAAATTTTTTCGGGGGATCCCACGCAACACGAAGTTGCCGAAAGCGTTAAAATAGGCGACCCCTTGACCCTCGTCGTGTCGATAGACGAACAGGACACCTACGGACTGAGAGTAACGGACTGCCTGGTGCGGGACGGACTCGGATGGGGCGAACAAAAACTCATCAACGACGACGGTTGTCCGCTTGACAAGGAGATCATGGGAGTCTTCGAGTATTCCAAGGGCAGAACGAGAGCTTCTGTGCAATTCCAGGCTCACAAATTCCCTTACACCGCATCAGTTTACTATCAGTGCAACGTCAAGCTCTGTCTAAAGTCTGATAATGGCTGTGAATACGTGACGGTAAGTGTGTTGCTGTTTAATTTTTGTTAGCGCACTGAAGTGTTATTAGTGTATACAGGGTAGTCGATTAAGCGCGTCTTGCTCTCTAGCGGTCTTGCCGTTGAAATTAGAAGAAATGTTTCCAAAAAAGAATGTTCTTGGTCAAATCATCCATCTGCAGCAATTAATTTTAGAGATGGCGGACTTCCGGAAGTGTACATCAGCTGCCTTATTTTAAATGGAACACCCTGTACAGTAAAAGTTATTTATTCACTGTTTCCGTATTCGCGTTTTCATTATTCGCGGGCGAAAAAATTTGCAACCCAGTTCCTGTATTCGCGGTTAAAAATTTCATTACTCGCGGTTGCAATCGGTAAACAGAAAAGGATTCGGTGTCATTTATCAAGGGGATTGACCGCAATAGACCGCTCGTGCCTCGTATGATAACAGACAAAGGTTCACACTAACTCGGTACGTATTTGTTTTCCAATAATATGGTCATTAAAAGCTTGTACAAGTGCTTAAAGTTGATGTTTCTTGTAGGACACGTATTTTCAATAGAAATTAAAAAATTGAGAAATGCCCTTCGACAAGCTTTAGAACAAAGCTGTATCTATCTTATTACAAAATTTCAAACGTCTGTTTTAAATATTAAACTTATGATATCTAGAACCGATAAGCATGTTTTTACTCTATGGCGCGTGTATCACTAAATCCCCTTACTGTATCGGAATCTTTTGAATAGAAAAGGATTCGGTGTTATTTTTCAACGTATCAGCATCTTTTGAGTACTATTGGCTCGTGCCGAGGCGATTTTTATAAAAGACGTATTAATTTCAAAATTCAAAACAAGAAAAAAATCACTAAATTTTTTAAAGTCTTACCTAAAGCTGATTATAACGATTAATTTTAATTGCGAATTTATCAATACATTGATTTTATTTTGATACATATTGGTTTTAGTTTGGAACCTTAGAACGTATCCCCTACGATTCCATACTAATTACCATGCCATATCCACGGNCAAGCTTTAGAACGAAGCTTTATCTAATTTACTACAAAATTTCAAACCTCTGTTCCAAATATTAAACTCATGATGTCTAGAACCGATAAGCATGTTTTACTCTACGGCGCGTGTACTACCGAATACCCTTAATGTATCGGCATCTTTTGAGTATGTACAGTTGGTATAAAAAAATCTAACCGAGCAGAAAAGGATTCGGTGTTATTTTTTAACGTATCAGCATCTTTTGAGTACTGCTGGCTCGTGCGTGCCGAGACGACTTTTATAGAAAAAGTGCACTAATTTCGAAATTCAAAACAAGAAAAAATCACTAAATTTTTTAAACTCTTACCTAAAGCTGATTATAACGATTAATTTTAATTGCGAATTTATCAATACATTGATTTTATTTTGATACATATTGGTTTTATTTTGGAACCTTAGAACGTATCCCCTATGATTCCATAGTAATTACCATTCCATACCCACGGTTTCTGTATTCGCGGCATATTTATGGAACGTACCAATATCCCGCGAATAAAGAGCTTTTACTGTTTATTATTACATTTTTGAATTCAGCATCGATTTTAATGTCGAGTTTGTTACACATTGTCCACTTTTGGACATTTAATGACACGGATTGTAATTGTCGTAGTTACTTGTTTCGGGGTAATCATTGTTGGTGCTTACCTACAATAAAAATTTCATGGAAAAAATCACGCGAAAATCACGAAAATGTAAAACCAGGTTTTCCTAAAAAGAAGGCAGAGAAATGACCCAAAATGGTTTTAAAACGATTTTTTAGAACACTATTTGTTCGCAAAGATTTGCTCTACAACCCTGCTATGAAAGTTTTATGAAAATCGATTCAACACCTCGAATATATGTTTGGAAAACAAGCCCTTTCTTATTTAAAGATTAAAGAATAGCGACGTATATTTTTAACCCACAGGTTTCACAAGTACAAAAATATTATTTCTGTTCAGAATTGTAAAATTTCGTCGCTTATGTCTTTGTTCCAGATGTTGTTATAAGACAGTACTACAGAATTATTAAATTAAATTATACTTTTTTGCAAATGTTTTTTTTTCTGTTCTGAACAACTTTTAAAGTGGCAAATACAATTCGACTTATTTTAAAGATGAATAGAAACCGAAACTTCCCTTCAGTACTTCACATTTCAAACAAAAAGCTAAAAATCTATTTTATTATTTCGATTAAAATATTTATAGTGTTTTAATTCAATTTAAAGTTTCTAACCGGAGTCATCAGAATTTATTCCGTTAAAATAACAACCATATGTTCAATAAAACAAATTATTCGTGAAGCCAATAACAAGTAAAAAAACACGTCTTTTCATATGGGTATTCTATTTTAGAAACAGGTTTTCAAATAAATTTGACTACTAACAAACGAGAATTAAGAAGTTACAACACATTTAATGTGCATGTTTATGATTAAAATCTA
>NW_020439369.1:0-2712 GCF_000699045.2 Agrilus planipennis | reverse complement strand
CAGTTTGCGTTGTCTGGAAGTAATATTTGTTCTACTTCAAATGGCTGATACAGTTTAACATCTTTAGGCCATGGTTCTTGAGCTAAAAGTAATAATAAATTTAAATACTCTAATAATTTTTATATTTATTGGCACTCTCTGCCCACTCATTCATTATTTGTGTAATTTGTATTTTGGGTTCTGGAGCCTGTCTTAAAATAAAATATATAAGATAAATAAAAAACATCATTACCTCCCAAGTGCACTTGAATATCCTCTAACAACGTCATGACCACAGTGTTATTTAAAATTATTCAAGAGTTTGAACGATTGATATTTAATAAAAATACTTCATGGATATTTAAAATATTAATTAGTAACTTACTTTTCTTGGATTGAATTTAACGTTATTTGTGGTTATGTTATGTCATAGATGTGTTATGTGTAATAATTAGAGACCAGTAATCGGAGAATATCCTATAGATTTCATAATTTCAATAACATACATAACAAATAGACATAAAAGACCACAACAAAAGATTCAAACAGGGTGTTTTTAAAATAAGTGGCAAGTTTGCAAGAGATAAGGCACTATACAACAAGAAAATTGTTTTTTGTATAATGAGTAGTTTTGATATATTTCTGACCAGGAATTTCAATGTTTTAACATCATAAATAAATGAAAACACATAGATAAATAATAAAATATACTTTAAAACAATATACATTTCTTTATAATACATTAAACAACAATATCTAATTTTTATTATTTAGAAAAAGCATGGAACCAATCATGACTCTTCTTCACAAGGCATTATTTGAATTTTACCACTTTGGGGGTAAAGAGGATGCCACCAATTCAAAATTTTTAAATCAATAACTGGATCTATAACACAAGTATTTTCAGTTTGAAGATTGTGAGTAGTACTTCTGATTGCAGAACCAAAGCCTAAATGCAATGAGTGATGGCAATAACCCTTGCTTAATGGTTGACTAACTGATGTTAAGGTCAGTCCTAACACAATTGGAATTGCAACAAAATTGGTACTTCTTACTTGTAGTACAGTACAATTTTCATCTGGATTAGCAGATATATCACCCAACACTTTAATCAAATTCAAATGGTTATAAGTTCCCTGACTACAATGAGGTGGTTTTATGAAGTCCTTTAATTTAAAGTAGTAAAACCAATCCTTTTTCTTCTTTTCATGCCACTGAAGTATGCACTGCTTATGTTTCAAAAGATTTGGATCGTTTTTTGTAATACCATTAAGATACAATAACCTTGATACAAATGGTGGATATACACAATAAAGGGCTCGAATCACAGTTGGTTTTAGTCCATAAACACGATTGATGCTGTCTGGCTGATAAACTTTAGGTAAGTTTTTAGCATTTTTACAAAATCTATCATAAAGTCTTCTCCAAAAGGCAACTGTTTTCACAACTTCATAAGAATGTCTACAAACTGCTGCAAAAACTGATATATCTTCTGGTCTAATATATTCTGACAATAAAAACCATAAGTCCAAAGGATAAACGTGACCTGTATTCTCTTTCATATTTTTATTATCGCTTGTGCTATTAGTTCTTGCTTTTGCAACCAAAGAGAAAGTCCCATCTTCATTTTCCTGGCTAATAAAATCAAAATTGCTGTCATATTCTTCCTTTTCGTCCCATGACTTCTCTTTTTCTATTGTGTGAAGCACAGAAATCACATTACTGACTAACTTCTTTGGCCTGTACACAGGTTTAACCGAATTAGCAAAGTCATTAATGGTTACATCTGCAATTATAGAGATCAATTAAAGATTTTCAGTGTAAATTATGAATGCTTACAAACCTGCAAGAGAGTTGTTCTTCAACTTATGCAACTTCGTTCTTGATTTGCTCATTACTGCACAGGATACAAACTAACAGCAAGTAAAGAATCCAATTACGGCCAAGTAAATAATAAATTATTAATGTTAACACCTACTGCAATTTTATTTTATCTTCATTCGGTTTTAAGTTTACAAAGTCGTAATTTCATAATATCATGAGAAGACATGAGTGATGAATTGTCTAGTAACTACAATTACCATTTGTAGATAAAAATACATAGAAATATTTCCTTTACGTCTTCACCACATTTTTAAATCGCTTTAAATTCTAATTTTTGTGAATGTGGTATTCAGCAAGAAATGAATTATCAAATTCGACATCAATTATTTCAGAACCAATGGTACTAGCCGTGTTTATTGTTTTTGCGCCAGGACTTGCTTCTAAATTCCCTTTAAGATAATCCTATGTTAGAGGAAAAAAAAATTAAAAGTAAACAGGTGAAATATATCCATTTGAAAACTTTTACCTCTTTTTGTAATACATTAATTAAAGTACCCATAACATGACTATGAATTTTCTGACAATGTTCTGTTAAATTTTTGTACTTCTTTACTATAATAGAAAGTCTTGGAGAAGGGAGTGGGGTCATAAGGATGGATAAAATGTGACCATATACAAGTGCATCTAATTCACTTGGTCTAAAATATACAACATGTTTCATGTTAATCTTGAAGAAAAGAAAAATATAAACTTTTTTCCTTGAAAACTGGAATTGCAATTATAATTTAAATCGTCTAAGACGTACAAACGAACTACGTCTCAAACTAACAGGTTTCTTATTGTTTATTTAAAATAATGTTGTATTAGTTGAAGCACTTGGGACTGAAAGTCGACAATAACAATGAAAAA
>NW_020439368.1:15508-17773 GCF_000699045.2 Agrilus planipennis | reverse complement strand
AAATTATTTAGGTACTTCAACGGATAGAAAAAAGATAGATAGGTACTGAAAAGAAAAAGATGAATGTAGGTTAAGTAAAGAAGAAGAAACATGGGAGGTCCACGTAAGAAAAGAATGCAAAATCATTAAGAATATACAAAAATCAACAAAAATCATCATCATCATCATAATAGTGCGGCCAGTTCGAAGACTGGTTAGATACGCATCTCATTCCCTCCTTTCCTGAGCTAATCTTCACATTTCCCTAAAACTGAAATATCCGACATCCCTAAGTTCCTAACTATTTGGTTGCGGTAGTCTTATCTAGGTCTTCCTTACTCTATTTCCTGATTGATTCCTATAGAGCCCTTTTTTCTTCCGTTCTCTCTAATACCTCCTCGTTTCTACCTTCTTTAATCTATGGCATATTCATCATCACTTGTTTAATGATCTTTTAATAGTTTGCGATCACGGAAGTTCTCAGCAGATACTGAAGAANATGCCTGAGAAGTGCCCTACTAACCTATCTCGCCTATTTCTTTTTGACTTTCCCTAGACCAAAATTATCAGTCTCTCTCCAGTCTCTCAGAGTCTTTCAGCGTCTCTGAGAGCGTCTCTCACAGTCTTTCACAGTCTTTCAGTTATTGCTTAATTAATTAAACTTGTATATATACATTGGTTTCGACAAATTGGTGACTTAATAACCACATTTCGTCGTTGTTGCTACAGTCACCTTTGTAGCTTAGTGGTCAAAGCAACGGTGCGTAAAGCCAAAGGTCCCGGGTTCGATTTCCGGCGAGGGTGTGGCAGCAGCGACAATTTTTCCCCAGTAGTTTGTAGCGCATAAAAATTAATTGAACTTTCACCTTTATATTACGTTAATGTGTTTCGATAATGCATGGGGGGGGGTCGTTTTTAATTCTAAGCAAGCGGCTAGATCACTAGGATAAGGGAGTAGATGCAGAGCTTAAATACGCCTTTTTTTTATCATGTCATCGAGTTACAGCTCAAATATTTATAGAAATGTCGGCCTCGATATACTTAATCGAAATCCCGAAAAGCGGATGAGTAAATTGGAATAGGGGTGGCAGAAGAATATGAGGAGTCATGGCATTTGTATGTTCTACTAATTGTAAATGCGTCAAATATTTCAAGGTTCTACATTTCATAGTTTCCAATAAAAACGGTTAACCCTAAAAATTGAGAATGATGAAGTCGCATGGCACTGTAATTTGATTGCTTTGGTTGATTTTGTAGATTTTTCAATTGATATATTAATGCACCAATACGTATAAAAATTTAAATGCTAGTGATAAATTTAACAATTCGTTTTAAAGAGCTAGTTCTCGAGAAATAGGTCCTCAATACTAATTAGTTCTTCTAACTAGTTCGAGAACTACCACTTACAAGGCATTCATATTTTTCCATAGAAATGCAGTAATAAACACCAGAACTTTGCTCACCTATCCGAAGTATTCACTATTATGCAATAAAATAAATATACAGTAAGAAAAAATATTGACGATTTTGAGAAAAAGTTCATTCAAGCAAGAAATCATTTGTAGCAAAGAATATCCAACTCCGAACATGCCCGATGCCAACTTCCAAGTACTGTATGTCGTGTCCTGCAATTTTTTCACGTTTCTTTTCTAAGTTCAGTAAACAGTATAGAATCATAATCTTAAGCAGAATACGAACGATATTGTGATTTTATTCATTAACGGGTTATAGATTACAAATAATACGTTAAACATAAAACTCACAATAGTTCACCATGAACTAGCTTTTTTTCATTGTACGAACTAGTTCGTGTAGTTCGCCGAAAAGAATCGTTCTTTTTAATAGTTCTTTGGAGAACGACCCATCACTGGACTAGAGTGTATCAACTATAAACTCTGAAGAATATAACGTCATATACAATGGAGAAAATGCTCGTTCTCTGAAGCTAAGAATCAAGGAACATGAACACTTACACATTGTGTCGATATTTTCAAAGAATGTGCTCAAAATCACAATTCAGATACAGAAAACGTTTTCAAAGCTACTAGGGTCAATTGAAAAGTCCCCGGCCTGACACATAGATGGCGGCACCAGAACTAAATCCATATGATTTTCAGTTAGTCCTAACCTTCAAAAGACGCGTCTATAAATTTGACGGCTGTCGGATCATTAGTTTGTGAATTATAGCATTTTTAGTGAAGCAACTTTTGTTATTGTGAAAAAAATGGATAAAAAGGAATTTCGCGTGTTGATAAAATATTGCTTTTTGAAGGGAAAAAATACAGT
>NW_020439368.1:10421-13040 GCF_000699045.2 Agrilus planipennis | reverse complement strand
ACTAGAACAACCCACATTTTTAACTATTTGCGAACAGTAATCTAATCTAGGTCTACCTCTTTTTATTTATATTTTCCTAATTTATGTGTTAAAAATAATAATCCAATTCTAGTTTTTATTAGAAGTGATTTTCTTTTGTCAAAAGCGACTCTGTCGTTCGTCATTCTTATTTTATATCTCTAGCGATTTTTTTATCCTGACTTAAAGTTTCTCGTCTCCAAGTTGGAAAAATGAGTATATCTGCACTAAGAGCACATGTTATATTAAGAATACTCAATCTTAAAAATTTCAAACAGGCTTTCAATATTTACAGTAAAGAAGTGGAAAATATCTACGCAAGAGTTAGCGATTCCGACAACGTCAAGAAGCATGGATTGAAGTGCATTTGAGCAAAGATTTAAACGAAAAGATGTGGAGTGTAATAGTGGAAAGGTAGTTAGAAATCATCGGTGCAGTTTCGAAAACGATTCGGCAGTTTTAAAAAGTGGCAAGCTGGTGCTGCTGCGAGGGCGCACAAAACCTCGGCAATTGCCGCTTGATAGAACTGTAAGAGTATTTTATTGGTGTTGGGGCCGGGGCAGACACATAAAAATCGAATAAAAAACAAATGATAAGTGTACGTTAGTAATTTATGGAAGGCGGGCCCATCTCGAAAAGAAGGCCATGATTGGCTAAACCACCCCACCACCGCGGAAACAAAGGATTATTCTCCAGATCAATGTGTGTGCCTTTTTTGCTTCTTTGCTTCTTTCGTTTCGCCCGCGCTGACGCAACCATTTATCTGTGTATGCGATTCTATTGTGCGCCCTTTTAGATCTGTATGTCTATGTGTAGGTGTTTGTTTTGTATGCTCCCAGGATGCTGAACTATCAGCAGAATTAATGCTCCTTCATTTTTGAAAATGTCAGTTTTTCACCTACACGATGAGTGTAGGATTGTAGAATATGAAAAGTATTATATATTGTGGTTATTTATTTATTTTCAATCAACTATCGTCTACTTTCCAAGACTTAGACCCTGTTAAATGTCACAGAAAAAGTAATAAAGCCACCTGGTTCTTTCAGACGCCCATACAAGGAAACAGAGACGAAAGTACCTCCAAATGCTGAGGGGCTACGTTTTACACCCTTCTTAAAAACGTATCACAAATGTTCTTCCGTCTCATTTTATTCAAACAGTAAACGACAGAGCTGAGCTTGTTATCACATGTAACTATTTAGAACCCAATAAATCACAGCATTTGCCTATATTTTAACAATTGGTAGGGCAAACAAAATAAGCAAGTCTTCCTTACTGGGTTTCAGATATAAGCTACTTGACTTTGATTCACTTGATGCCTTCATATTTTATTTAAATAAAAACAAGCACACAGGGCTTTTAGATTTGAGATAGCTGTGTTGTAAATTTTACCTGCCTTGGTTATTGTCAGAAGTCATCCTTCAGAGAGTTAGGTGGTCTAAGTGTTTCCCTAAATGAGATGCTTTTCCAGGGTGTTTGTGTGTGTGTGAACAAGAGTGTAGGGGTATCCAAACTAGGTATAACAAACAGGAGCTTCTTCAACGCTTAGAGTTACACTGCATTTTACAAAAAAGCCTGAAAGGTATTTATTTTGGGCATTTTAGGATTTTAATAACATTCATAATGCTGTTGTAGCGAGCACGAGTGTGTTTGTGTGCGATCGAGCACACGTGTGCGTGAACGGCTTATCAATTCGCCGACTAGCCGCGGGCGCCTTTCTTCATATGCGCCGTATTTGTAAATGTGTGTGTCGTACCTGCGTTCTGGGAAAGCAGTTAATCAGCTCAAAGAAAAAATAAACTATCCGGATGTTTCTAGAAGGTTCCCGAAAGTAAACAAAAGAGTATTTAAAAGAAGAGACGATCGCCGAGAAAGTAGAAATAAATTGACCGTTGCAGAAGTGAATCCAGAAATAAATTGACAGTGATAGCAGTAAAATAAANCAATTTTTTCACGTTTCTTTTCTAAGTTCAGTAAACAGTATAGAATCATAATCTTAAGCAGAATACGAACGATATTGTGATTTTATTCATTAACGGGTTATAGATTACAAATAATACGTTAAACATAAAACTCACAATAGTTCACCATGAACTAGCTTTTTTTCATTGTACGAACTAGTTCGTGTAGTTCGCCGAAAAGAATCGTTCTTTTTAATAGTTCTTTGGAGAACGACCCATCACTGGACTAGAGTGTATCAACTATAAACTCTGAAGAATATAACGTCATATACAATGGAGAAAATGCTCGTTCTCTGAAGCTAAGAATCAAGGAACATGAACACTTACACATTGTGTCGATATTTTCAAAGAATGTGCTCAAAATCACAATTCAGATACAGAAAACGTTTTCAAAGCTACTAGGGTCAATTGAAAAGTCCCCGGCCTGACACATAGATGGCGGCACCAGAACTAAATCCATATGATTTTCAGTTAGTCCTAACCTTCAAAAGACGCGTCTATAAATTTGACGGCTGTCGGATCATTAGTTTGTGAATTATAGCATTTTTAGTGAAGCAACTTTTGTTATTGTGAAAAAAATGGATAAAAAGGAATTTCGCGTGTTGATAAAATATTGCTTTTTGAAGGGAAAAAATACAGT
>NW_020439368.1:7055-9891 GCF_000699045.2 Agrilus planipennis | reverse complement strand
GAGTCTCTCGTTCAGAGACTGGATACGAAATGAGGATCTCTCTATGAGCGACTCGAGTCTCTCGTTCAGAGATTCGAGTCTCTCGTTCAGAGACTGGATACGAAATGAGGATCTCTCTATGAGCGACTCGAGTCTCTCGTTTAGAGACGCTAAACAGTTTTTTTGACAGTCTCTCGACAGTCTCTCTCAGCGACACCTGAGAGATTCGATGAGAGACGGAGACTCGAGTCTTGCTTTCAGAGACTGAACATTTTTATCATTTTAAATTCACTCTGTATTGCGGTTCGTAGTTACAATAATTTGTGCAATATAGGATCAATAGCGATCATTTTCCAATAAACACTTGTCAAAGACCTTTGGACAATGGTGTTTTCAATTATTAATAGGAGTTAATTGGTCCAGAACACGTTTCCAGTGCAGCAGCAGAATATTTATTTGCAGACGACATAATGACCGCGCCTCATTGTGAGCGTGTCATCATAACATTATTTCATAAGTAATTAACGAATCTGAACCTAATTGTGACCATATATATGTGGTATAAAATTGGTTTTCAAGAATATGCGTACAGGGTAATTTTGGTGTGAGGAATTTAATATCAAAGTGACAATACAAGCTTTTTAAAAACAACAATTCATTTTTATTTGACCAGTTTACTTCTTATAATTGCACCGTTTGTTGACAGCGTCTTCCAGGTAATGCGGTAAAAACCAAAACCAAGAGACAATGGTTAATTCCTTTATTTATTTTTAATTGATAATCTAATTTTTCGATAAATTACAACTCATCATCATCATNGTGTATCACCCTTGAAGGGAATTATGTTGAATAAAAAAAACGAATTTTGCAAAAAAAATGTGTTTTACTATTTTAGGCCGGGGACTTTTCAATTGACCTGTTATTTTCACCGTGCATCAAAAATTATTGTAAGATCAACTTATTGCAGGTCTTCTCATATCATTAGAACAACGATATAAATACAAAATTGGTAAATTATTCATTTCATTATTACAGCTTAATCTTCAAAATTACTCGTTACGCCTAATAAAATGTGGTCAAATGTTAATTCAATTTCAAATAAATTATGATGTATTGAAATTACATCATTGATGTCTAATTTGATTATAAAATTTTAATGTCTTATTCTAAATTATTAAATGGCAGAGCATCTTTGATGATATACACCCCAAATGGTTAATAAAAATAAGAAAAGACAAGCTTGCATTGAGAATGCTCACATCAAGAGTAAATGAATAAAACACTTGTCCGCCTTCTTAAAATTGTTCTGGCGAATTTGGGGTAAATCTTATCTTGTTTTTATTACTTCCATCCCCACAGTCTCATATTCTACTTAAAGTGTTTATTAAAAACTGAAGAATTCTATCATTGTTTATAAATGTAAAATCATCATCATAAGGTCGTCAGTCCTAATACTGGTTGGACAAGCATCTCCACTCCTTCCTATCCTGAGCTAACCTTCGCATTTCCCTGAAACTAGAACATTACACATCCTTAACTATTTGTGAACAGGAATATAATCTAGATCTACCTCTACTCATATTTCTGCCTCTAATATGTCTCTGACTAAACCTTCATGCCTGAGAAGGTGTCCTACCAACCTATCTCGTTTATTTTTTATTGACTTCCATAGAGTCCTCTGTTCTTCTATTCTTTTTAATACCTCTTCTTCTCGTCTTACCTTCTCTATTCATGGTATCCTCATCATTCGCCGGTAAGACCACATTTCGAACCTAACCCTTTCTTTTCCGCCTCGCCCATTGTCCATGTTTCGCGCCTGTACAGCGCCGCGTTGTAAAAATAATAAAGAATATAAAATATCTACCAGTTTTTGTTTGTCCATCTGTCTGTTTGGGCAGAACCAACTTCGATAGGTCTTAAAGGAATAGCTTCTGGTGACCTAGATTACAATTTTTAATTGTCTTTTGGTGATTTTAGTCGTATTATAAAAAAATATTTATTTCCAAGTCTTAAACATAAACGAAGTAGTCGGCAATATACTAAAAGCTTTTTACCAATTTACTGCTTTCATGATATTTAAATAAGGCTTTGGATATCATTCCTGATGCAAATATCATTGTAACTGTACTGTTCCTTTTGTTCGGTTCAGTTTAAGTTATCAATTTAAGTACTTAAATTTATTTTTTTATAGAAGCGTGTAGGTTAGTCCGTTCACTCTGTATTGCGGTTCGTAGTTACAATAATTTGTGCAATATAGGATCAATAGCGATCATTTTCCAATAAACACTTGTCAAAGACCTTTGGACAATGGTGTTTTCAATTATTAATAGGAGTTAATTGGTCCAGAACACGTTTCCAGTGCAGCAGCAGAATATTTATTTGCAGACGACATAATGACCGCGCCTCATTGTGAGCGTGTCATCATAACATTATTTCATAAGTAATTAACGAATCTGAACCTAATTGTGACCATATATATGTGGTATAAAATTGGTTTTCAAGAATATGCGTACAGGGTAATTTTGGTGTGAGGAATTTAATATCAAAATGACAATACAAGCTTTTTAAAAACAACAATTCATTTTTATTTGACCAGTTTACTTCTTATAATTGCACCGTTTGTTGACAGCGTCTTCCAGGTAATGCGGTAAAAACCAAAACCAAGAGACAATGGTTAATTCCTTTATTTATTTTTAATTGATAATAATTTTGTTCATAAAGAGTGCTATTGTATAAAAAATAATACAGGTTTTAATTAATGTTCCTTTAAGTTGAACTATAAAGTAAAATGTGTAAGAAAACTTTAATTTTTTACTCAACAAAATAAAGAAATCCTTATTTGTATAAAATATCAGTC
>NW_020439368.1:3034-7048 GCF_000699045.2 Agrilus planipennis | reverse complement strand
TAGGGGACGTGGAAACGTGTCCGCTCAAATAAAATTATTTGTGGTAATTAGGGGTGAGTATTCCTTTTAATTTTTAATTAATATTTACCACAGTCTCCTCTTTCTACTTTTATTCAACTTATGTATCTACTCACTTTAGCAGTGGGGTGGCTTACTACGTCACAATTACTTTCGTGGCTGTACAGTTGTGACGGCTACGTTAAACTCAACTAATGGAGTTCCAAATAAAAGGCTGAAAAACTAAAAACATTGAGTAGCTGAGTAGCGCATGCGTGATTGTGTTGGTAAGGAATTTTATTCGTCATCAGAGGTTAGCAAATGATTTTAGATGGAGTTCGGAAGTTTTTGAAAATTTTTATCGAGGTCTAGAAAGAAATATTCTTTCTTCCAAAGAATAAAAAAGGGTGACGCTCGAAGTTCAAACATACTTAGTTATCTACAGAATTTTTTTTTAATAACTTATTTGGAGTAATTTACTTTCAAAAAATTACTTTTACGGCCGGCGTATATCGATGCCGTGTTTTCTTTGGGGGCTTTTGAGCCGTGGTACGCGGAATTTCCAAGTATAAGAAGGGTATCCCGTTCTCAAACTGCATCAGTTACAACTCAGCACCTGTCCAATCACCACTGAAGATGCTTTCAGCAACGAACGGCGAAACGTTTGGAAAAATAAAATTCCACGGACCACGCTCAAAAAGCCCGGAAGAAAACACCACACCTCTTCAGGGTGGATTACAAGTTATTATTGCGTATATTGATTCTTTGTGGTTATATTAGTATACGGTATAGACCCGTTTTTTTTTCTAATTAATAACACTCGTCTGAAACTTCGTTAATGACTTAATTTTAACATAACTTATACCTGCGAAAATTCTGGAAAATGTGCCTTTTCCGATTTCGAAACCGGGAAGCACGTTTATTTGGCGAAACATCCGTCATCAATAGGTAAAAATCAATAATATACCAAATTGATGATACTATGAAAATTTATGGACCACTACGCTATTTTTACAGTTCTGTAGAGGGTGTTTCTGAAGTAAATAACAAGTTTGCAGGGTGTAATATTAGAACACCATAAAACAAGAAAATTAAGTAAGTGTTTGGTGGTTCGAAAGTCCACCGTTTTCTAGAAAAACGAATTTGAAAGTAGTCAAGGGTCAATCTAAATGATTATTATGTGTAGTAACGTAGTAGTAAGGTATTCATATTTACTTTACACAAAACAATCGTCAATGTTTACATTTTCCGTCGATGTAGTAGCATATTGTTATCCTCATTTTACTTCACGTGTTGCCAATTCACGCCCAGGGACGGCTTTAGATTGCAACTTCGTCTGGTTTTCTTTCAAGTTTTTTTGTTCATTAACCACGCTGCTTTACTCACCATGCGATTCTCTATTACATCTATTACACCCTCCAAACCTTGCTGCTTATTCCAGAAACACTCTGTATAAATATTAGCTTAGTTAAACAGGCTATAAACCGTAGAATGCGCTCAAATATAGCCACGGCTACCCTAATCACTGACCATATATCTAGAAGACAGAACATGTCTGTATTAGAAAAGAAATGTTTAAAATTCAAATCAACTTTCCGAACCGTAACCTAACTCCCGAAAGGTCCAAAAATTAAAATGTATTTTAAAAATGCAAATTAAAATTCAAAATTTATTTTTTCGCCCTTTTAAGGTTAGGTTCGGTTGAAAAATATGTTCTGATTCAATTTCAAAACAGAACAGTTGCAATACCCACAGCGTGTTCTGCGTTTTGAATCAGCTAAATGTCAATTTATGATATAATCGTTTAATAGGTAAATTAAATAATTGAGTAATCAAAATCCACTTTATATTTTCTTTTGTCTCTTCTTGATATTCATGTTGAAAGCAAATCTGTAAAAGTAATAATTAAACAGAGAGAACATTTCGATGTAAACGTAATTTGAAAAGTTCTGTAAACTTAATAAAAATCAGTTAATGTGGAATTCTCCGAGTAATTCGAAATCAAGGGTTGCTCGACAAGAGGCTTTTTGTTTTTTATTTTACTTTTACTACAGGTTTAAAAATGAGTTCTAATTAGTCATTCAAGTATGCTACCTGACAAGACAATGTTGAAAATATTTCAGTCAACTAATACATTTTTTAATCTCTTAAAAAATAGGGAACTACGGAAAATAACAAAAAAATTGTTAATATATTAGTGGTTAAAAATTATATAATTTATATATACACAATATCTATTAGAACACACTGTATTTGTAACTCATACATTTATATTACCATAATGGGATCATCAATCACAAGGCTGGACACGTACCCCAACTGCTTCCTAATCCTTAGCCAATCTTCATATTCTCCGAAAACTAAAACATTCCACATCCGTAACTTTCTAAATCTAATTGTAAATGTTTTTTGTCCCTATTTATTCCTATTTCTACTTTAAGATGTTTAATTTAATTAACTATTTCCTTATAAGGTGTCCTACCATCAAGGGCGGTTGATATAGGTATTTAGATGCTGCAGGATTATATATAAACACATCACACATACTGATAAGCAAAATTGGTTGATCTTGCGAAAATGCAAGACCAAGTCCAAGACCGCCTTTATACTAACAAGAGTAAGACCAAAACCCAACGAACATGACCAAGACTAAAATGAAGACGGAATATGCAAGACCAAGGACAAATATGCAAGACTAAACCAAAAATTAATACTTCCGTTTGATTTATGAGTTAAAGTATTTGAATACATTTTCTTGACACAAAACATTTTTGGTATTTTAAATTTTCAATTTGCTTTACTAGATTTTAAAAAAATGAAACCACTATTTAAACAATAGGATCTACAAGAATGCCCTCAGAGTAAGTGTTCTTTGTTCCCAATATATTTGGACACAACAACACAACACATGGTTGAAATATAGACACAAACTAATTTTTCTTTAGATATTTTATAGCTTGTATTATGTTGTTATCTAAAAGTCAATTTATATGTTGAAGGAAGTATCAATTTATACATTGGAAGAAGGGTAAGTTCTCAAGAAGAATAGAATAGAAGTCATGACAGCTTGCATGTATGACAGAAAATTCCAGCGTTTAAGACAATTATTGTGTCGGTAAATAGAAAAATTTCTGTTTCGAAAAATTATTAAAAAAAGTAAGTATCAGATTAAATGAGCAAGACGAAGTCTTAACACACAAAACCAAGACCAAGACCGATACTACATCAGCAAGACCAAGACCGAGACTATTTCAGCAAGACCAAGACGAAGACCGAATCTATATCAGCAAGACAAAGGCCAAGACCAAAACTAGAAGTATTTGAGCAAGACCAAGATCAAGGTCGAATAAGTAAGATCAAAATCAATACCATAACTTCGTCACCACACGACGCTGATGTGCTTCTGTAAAATCGTCTTTTCCTGAAACCGAGTGGTGGACCAAACGAATTTTATGGATATTTGGAAAACAATGATATTGTTCTGCGTTCTGTTCGAAATCCCGCACACCCCTTTTGCTAACATAAAATTATGAATTGAGACGACACAATCAGTGAATTATAATTGGAGTGTTTTTACTTCCCAATCGATGTCATTCAATAAAAAGTTATTTAATATCAAAAAGTGATAGCATATACGAGAAGTTTATAGTCAATTTTACATCTACGAAGAGTCGCAGGATTAAATTAACATTCAAAAACTAGGTGAATAGAATTTGCAGAACACCCGATTAATTCATATTGAGAGCCGCCACTGTCAATAATCCTATCTCTCCTTTTTCTTATTGAAATCGATATACCCACGCGTTATAGCACTTATTTTATTTTTTAATACTTCTTCATACGTATACGAACTGTCTTAAAGGTAGAAAAACTATATTTTTGTCAAGAAAAACAAAGTACATAAATGCTTTCTGCAAATGTTGATTTTATTAAATTACCAAAGTCAAGATACCTTTATGATTTTATGGGCTTATCAAACAAGAAACAAATTACACAAACAAGTAATGATACGATAGT
>NW_020439368.1:0-2702 GCF_000699045.2 Agrilus planipennis | reverse complement strand
GGTCGGAATAAAATTAAACTGAATATTTTGATTGATTAATAAAAGTAAAGTTTTTAAAGAAAAATATATTAGAGGGAAAGGAGAAGTGAGAACAAATGAAAACCATGGTAATAAGATATGAAATATGGTCGTAGAAGTATATGAGGAAAGTAAGAAGGCAAAAAGGATTATGTACAGGTGAATGGGATGGAAAAATAATTTTATGAAAAAAAGATGTGAAGCAAAATAAAACGCAAATAAAAAAAGACGGCTGGGAATCAGAGAAGATCGTAGTTAAGGTGGTGAAGAGGCAACTTCAAAGTAGAAGAATACAGTGGCTAAAGTGAGTTGATGAACGAGGTATGACTGCATGCAAACAGATACATAAAAGAAAAATTGTGGAGAATACTCCAAAAAGGAAGCTTTCAGAAGGATGTAAAGAAGTATGGATTAATCTAATATACAAATAAATGGAAGCAGAAAAGAAGTATAAAAATGTAGAAGGTAAGTCTCATGGACCACGACATGTAAGATATATACAATGATTGTAGAAGAAACATTAAGAAAGGAAGCAGAGATCTTAACAGATACAAAAAAGGTATCCATATGTAATATAATTTTAGGGAAAAACGGTAGTACCGAAAACAAAAAACGAAAAAGATAAAATTCTGATCGAACAGAAAAAACTAATAGGCAAAAAAGGAAAAAGAATTAAAGTATCAACGTTACTACATAACTCTCAACACTGGATAGTAAATGAATAAGGTAAATACATTACAGAGAAAGATAAAGGAATCAAATTATTTAGGTACTTCAACGGATAGAAAAAAGATAGATAGGTACTGAAAAGAAAAAGATGAATGTAGGTTAAGTAAAGAAGAAGAAACATGGGAGGTCCACGTAAGAAAAGAATGCAAAATCATTAAGAATATACAAAAATCAACAAAAATCATCATCATCATCATAATAGTGCGGCCAGTTCGAAGACTGGTTAGATACGCATCTCATTCCCTCCTTTCCTGAGCTAATCTTCACATTTCCCTAAAACTGAAATATCCGACATCCCTAAGTTCCTAACTATTTGGTTGCGGTAGTCTTATCTAGGTCTTCCTTACTCTATTTCCTGATTGATTCCTATAGAGCCCTTTTTTCTTCCGTTCTCTCTAATACCTCCTCGTTTCTACCTTCTTTAATCTATGGCATATTCATCATCACTTGTTTAATGATCTTTTAATAGTTTGCGATCACGGAAGTTCTCAGCAGATACTGAAGAAGCTCTATGACTGAGACAATCAGATAATTAGATAGAGAACTCTGGTCTACAACCAAGGCTACCATTTTAACTTCGTTTTGAAATAATCAACGTACTATTACCATAAACTTACCGGTAATTCTTCTTATTATATGCAAGCTTCTTGTGGATGTCATCATAGATTTGACCTTGTCATGAATGTAGTGGTGACGTACATCGATGTACTTACTTCTAGCATGATAGTAAATTTTTGATAATCACATACAAAGTTATCATGATAATAGCCTTGGTGGTAGGTCCAAATTCACTAGGTAATTGTCATAGCGATAGAGATTCCTGGAAAGCTGCTGAGATCGTCATATTTTCTACTTCAGTGGTCAATAGTGCAATAGCTTATTGCTTCTTGGAGTTACATGATATGGCACCAATTTAGAACATAAAAACATGTCCCGTGCAAGATATTCTTTCTTCAGTGCATGATACTCAATCAGAATCAAATTCTGCGATTTTTTGACTTACATTGCTTTTGTATGATATCTGAAATTTTTAACTATTTGCGAACAGTAATCTAATCTAGGTCTACCTCNATTAGAGGGAAAGGAGAAGTGAGAACAAATGAAAACCATGGTAATAAGATATGAAATATGGTCGTAGAAGTATATGAGGAAAGTAAGAAGGCAAAAAGGATTATGTACAGGTGAATGGGATGGAAAAATAATTTTATGAAAAAAAGATGTGAAGCAAAATAAAACGCAAATAAAAAAAGACGGCTGGGAATCAGAGAAGATCGTAGTTAAGGTGGTGAAGAGGCAACTTCAAAGTAGAAGAATACAGTGGCTAAAGTGAGTTGATGAACGAGGTATGACTGCATGCAAACAGATACATAAAAGAAAAATTGTGGAGAATACTCCAAAAAGGAAGCTTTCAGAAGGATGTAAAGAAGTATGGATTAATCTAATATACAAATAAATGGAAGCAGAAAAGAAGTATAAAAATGTAGAAGGTAAGTCTCATGGACCACGACATGTAAGATATATACAATGACTGTAGAAGAAACATTAAGAAAGGAAGCAGAGATCTTAACAGATACAAAAAAGGTAGAAGCTATTTTGATATATGCAGTATGCAGTAACCTAACTTAATCTAACCTAACCTAATCTAACAGATACAAAAAAGGAAGAAGTTATTTAGGCAATAAATATATGCAGTAAATATGAAAGTAGAAATCCGTATGTTCTCTTCACGGATATAAAACCAGCAATATAATTTTAGAGAAAAGCGTTAGTAGCGGAAACAAAAAACGAAAAAGAAAAAATTTTGATCGAACAGAAAAAAATAATAGGCAAAAAAGGAAAAAGAATTAAAGAATCAACGTTACTACATAACTCTCAACACTGGATAGTAAATGAATAAGGTAAATACATTACAGAGAAAGATAAAGGAACCAAATTATTTAGGTACTTCAACGGAT
>NW_020439367.1:11233-13282 GCF_000699045.2 Agrilus planipennis | reverse complement strand
TTCATTGTAGGATTTAATTTTCTAAATTCTTTCAAACAATTTAAAATCAGCCAAAACGAACCAGATATTCAGTATGGCCCTATTATTCCTTTAGTGCCAAATCATTTATTTAAAAGCACAACAGGGTTAAAGTGTTTTTCGATCTAGTGAATTTGGTGTAGCGACCAACCAGCAATAAAGTTATTTAAAGGTCGATACAATGTGTATTTGCCAACAGGAAAAAGCTAATGACTTGGGAAATGCACGATCGAGAAGTTAAATTTATAAAGGAATTGAGGGCGACCAACGTTATTCAATGGGATTTCCATTGTTAACGAGCAGATTGTTGTTTTTTATAGCTGCTAAATTTTCGAACCTTTTAGTAACGAATTGCAAAAATAGCGAATCGAGCGGAAAAGCCTACAAAATCTAAAAGTATTGGGATTAAATTTAAACTGTAGAAACAGTATTATTCACAGGTTTAGATTTTTTATATAATGTATAAAATATACTTATACTTCCAATTTGGTAAAAAGTCTGTTTTATTCTTTAGGAAATCGACAACTAAATCAATACAATTATCAATTTTTGTAATTTCTTAAAATTTTCATTTATAGTACTCTACTTGTACAGTAGGAGGAAATTCTTCATATTCGGTCTGCAAGAGTCTGTTATTAATATGCAGTGGTAATAAAAATAAATTTCGCTTGTTTCTAAGTGGAATTGATTTCATGAGTAAATTCACAATTCTACCTTTCTGTATTAACAGCAACTTCAAATTACTGTAGGTGCTTACAAAACAGACCGCTTAATATAACGTACGCCCCTACCAATTGAAGCAATCTCGTTGCTATTTGTCTGCAGTCAAAGAAATCTAATTGCTGTTAGAAAGGTGTTAATTTAAATTTTTACAGAAATTACAATCGGGCTCACGCACTTGCTTTCGTTTGATTTATGTATTCTGTTATTGAATGCGCGAGCTCAAAAACTGAATTATAACGAATAAATACATTCCTCCATCCAGATCAAGGTAGGAATTTGTTCGTATTTTCAAGTCAAATCGATGAAGCTACTTATGTATATCTCTCCGAAACTTTCCATACATAAGTATACATAATAGACTTGGGAATTGTAGTTCAATTCACTGACGTAGTTCAATAAATCTTCAATGAAGTGAATTAATTCAATATTATAGTTCAGTAGTTCATTTAGTTCAGCGCTCAGAATGTAGAGTAGGCAAAACGTAGAACTCATGTATTTTCAATACCATCTATTTTCATATGATTTACTCATGTATTTTAAATTTTTTCTTCCCCACTTCCCACTTCTCACGCCAAACTTCTCTTACGTTGCTCAGCGAATGACAAAATAGAGGCGCAAAAGAAAATTATACGTTTGATATTCAAAATTGGCGCGTAACTATTGCTAAAAGATTTACGCAGTTTTTTCTGATTGGTCTGTGACTTGCACAAAATGGGGATGGAGGAGAGAAATACATGAGTCGATTAGTCCCGATAGGTTAAAAATACATGAATTCTACTGTACAAGATATGAACTACTGAACTAGAATTCTTCCAATTGCTGAACTACTTCATTCGGCTCAGTTGAAGTGAGCCGTTCTTGTGAACGACTCGTTCATGAGTTACGCAAGTCCAATACATAAACGTACTTTTATTAACCTATCTCATGTTTACTACAAGGTTATAGAAAAACTAATTTGCCTTTACTAACGGTTTACGAACGGTTGGAATAACAAAAGCTTTATTATATTGAATATCGTTTTACTGAGTTTTCAAAAATCAAAGAGAAGTGAAGGGAAAGGATTCAAATATTTTCAACCTAGAAGTGATAACAAATGAAACCAGAACAGTGTGGGTCTTCAGCCAATCCAAAAGTATTCGGTGTAAATCGAAATTAATGTCAGCTTGTATAATGTTAATCCTACATTTTAGAACCTTAAATCTGTTTAACTCCAATGACCGGGAAGTCATATTCAAATTAGAAAGAGGAAACTGTGGTAAATATTAATTAAAAATTAAAAGGAATACTCACCCCTAATTACCACAAATA
>NW_020439367.1:8583-11195 GCF_000699045.2 Agrilus planipennis | reverse complement strand
AGTCCCACAAGATTGACAACACAGAATCTATGAATCGTGTTATCATGTTAATAAAATCCGAAATTAATAGTAAGTTTAACTAAAAATTAACTTGACATTTATTGACTGTTAGGCGGTACGAAGTTCGCCGGGTCAAGTAGTTCTTGATATACCTATGGGGAATAGTACCTAGATTTCTTAATGCTACTGATATATCCCCTTTTTCAGATAACACAATAGGTTAAATTAGAAGAGGAGTTTTTAATAATACCCGTTTATATTTCAGAGCAAGAAGTACTGGTATCTCTATAAAAATTTAATAATAGTAAATTGGTTTTCACAATGTATCTCAAAAGACGTGAGTGTGGTTCTTTGGCATCACCTCGTCTTCAAAGTTAACCAGTGAAAATTGAGAAGACCGGAAAATTATAAATAAAACATACGATATATTTTTTTAATCCTTCCACTGGGAACTAAGACGTGTGAAACTTTCGGGTCGCAACCAAATCCCTTTTTTTAGTTGCAGGGCTGAATTACCTGTACATTTACAGAAACTTTTTGATTATTCCACTATATAAGGTGCGGAAACAGTTCTCGAAAAAAATAGTAGTCTCTTTATAGATAATGCCTCACATATTTTATCAAAACTAAAATATGTTTCCTTTCTGGGCTACCGACCGCATCCTAAATATAGACGTAGAACATTTTAAGATTAAGTACCTAACGATAACACATTTTTGAAAATCGAAACACTGTTGTCGGGCAATATTTTTGTAAAATAATAATGAAAGTACATTAGTGTCTTACTATACGTATAATTACAGGTAACGTTGCAATGACTCTTAATAATAGACGTGCTATAATTATTGTAATAAATTATTTTACAAATCGGTTAAACACTATTGAAATCTAATCAGGCAACCGGTGGTGTTGAAGTCATTACAATACAATGAAACCAAATATTTTCAGTTTATATGACATCCTTAATTCAACTGCAAGTCACTGAACACCGACTGCACCAACCTAAGTCGAATTACAGCGTGTGCACATTTTCGTAACTGAATCTACCTTGTTAAATGGAATTTAAACATGGTAGTCTTCGCAATGGCAGTCAACCACGTTATTATCAGAAACAATATTATTGTGTTTGGCTTTGCTTATGTAAGGAAACTACTACCAACAATCTCGGAAATTGCAAATGGCTATTCCCACGGTCCCTATAAATACAGGAATCATTATACGGAAGAATAAAATAAGTCATGCTGTAAATTATAATAAAGTTAAAATGAAAGTTTAATTTAAAAAGTCATTATTTTCTTAATTTACCACCTGTGCATAAAAATAATTTAAATTTTTTTATAATAGCTACTATAAAAAGAAATTAATTCAACTAACCCTATTTGAAATTATAATAAAATTTTAACTTTGTTATCGAACAAATGTTCTATTGGATGTATTCTTATTTACTTGTTTAAGATTCAAAGGGCCCAAAAACATAATAGTAATGAAAATAAATACAAAGTGAAAATAAATTTACACAAACCCAATTGAAATACCTCTACCTGCTTTCACTAATTTAATTAAGACTGACAGTAAAGAAATCAACTTTCATCGTTACTCTATTTGCTTCCTGAATATCAACAAATGATTCATCAGCGTAAGGTCTAACGTGGAGAAATGAGGTCTTGGTCTTAGACCTTTTAGGGACTCTTGGAGATCAAATGACTTGAGGCAATCAATAATATTAATATAACTTTACTGAGCTTGTATAACTAGATACAACAAGGAATAAAGACCAAACTTCTGAGCAATTCAGGTATGATCATGAGATATTCGTTTTTATTACTCGTTCCATTTCATGTTGTAACACTATAGAACGAGTAGCTCACACCTGAGGAGCATATAAACATCCACATCAAACTAAGGTCGTATACAGTTTTATAAACATCAATGACTGTTCGATTTCGGACGTAAATCGTAGAGTAAAAGATACATTCCTAGAACGTTTATTGGCAACCGACATGGTATGATAACAAAACGAAGGTTGAGTGTTAAAAGTTACTCCAAGATCTCTCACTTAAAAATGTACTAATTGTCAATCCATTAAATAATCAAAATGCTTCAGGCTACTGCCTTTCATATATTAAGCAACAGCATTTATTTGCTCTTAAGGAAAGAAATTCCACAGTCCAAAAACAACTAAATAGTCAAATCAAGGTTGCCCTAAAGAGCTGGCGGATTAGAACGGCCACGTATAACTAAATAGTTTTAGACTGTAGGCATATCTTAAGATTTTAAAGTTTATACAAACAGCAAATAAAAGAGATCGGAGTGAGATGTCCCGTTGCATCCCACAATTGACAACAAACAAGTTGGCCGTCGACTTTCTTTCTATCACATAATTATGAAGGGGATTATTAGAGAACCAACTAGCCACCTACATATGTCGGCTATGTTCAACTTATACAGTAAAAATAGTGATACTTTCAAATGCACTACCTCAAAGAATTCAACATGTGATATATTTACCACTTACACTTGTACTTGTAGGTCAGATTTTATATAGACGCCTTTGGTTGCGATGCGTGTATAGATTAGAAAAATACCCAAAAACTATTTCTTGTGAAAACTTA
>NW_020439367.1:0-3074 GCF_000699045.2 Agrilus planipennis | reverse complement strand
TTATATAAAAAGTGGTATTGGAGGAACTAATCTGAATGACTAAATATCCTTATATCCTTTTTTAATAACGAAATATGCCATTCTAGAAGAATGGAAAAAAAATTAAAATTTTGAATTCTCAATAAATATTTAATAAAAAAAAGCAATTGTGATGTAATTGTGCTTACATAAAAAAATAGGATTTAGTATATAATTTTGAATTTTAGAACCGGCACACTAATTACAAAAAAACAAACTTAATGACAATAATTGACTTGTTGTTAGTTTTTACCTTTTAATATATATTATATTCGTCGTGAACATCATCATCATCATTATAAGGTCATCAGTCCTAAGACTGGTTGGACACGTACCTCCACTCTTTCCTATCCTAAGCTAAACGTGAACGCAGTAATAAATAATTAATCGACAAATACATATTCCATGTTGGAGAAATATTGGTACTGAAACACAACTTTTAGTTACGAGGCTGTGGCGGAACGAGTAGCAAAGTTTCTAACATAGGGGTCGTGGGTTCGAACACACCTTACAGGAGGTGCGGTATAAGGAAAATAAGATATAATAAATTTTCTTGCAGCAGTGCCCCAGTTTTATTTTGTTTATATTGGTTTTAGTTACAACAGCTTATCATTATTAAATCTCATTATTAGTTAAAGCCATTATTTATAAGAGTTATTTCCTATTTGAGTAACCAATTACAATTATTTTAACAAAAGCATATAGTTTAGTTAACTTTCATTTCCGGCAGTTACAACGGGCTTTAAAGGAATTTAATTTTTAACGTCACCATAAATTTCTTAAAAACTTTACAGAAAGCAAAACTCTTATCATAATAGATATTTATATTAGCAAATATTTAATCCAGCCTCAATCATTATATGCATCTCTGTTATATAAAGGAACTAGTGTGTGTAAGGTAAGTTGGAATACGTATAGGTTTACCAATATGTCACTAGAGGATCTATGTAATATATAATAGCCAAGTTGGGAGCACATCCGTGAACACCAATTAGCTTTGTAATTGTCGTTAAGGTGCTGATGCATGAGGATCTAAAATGTTTGACGACAGTTACGCGTCGCTCGACCCATGTCGACAACTGTCTCTTGACCGTTTGCGTAATACAATGAACCTATTGACAATTTGATAAGTCTATTGCCACATTCTACAGGTCAAGGATTAAACGAAGTACATGTTGATGGTGTAGCGTGGGTTAGCATCCTAGCCGGTGTTCTATTGGACATCCCCTACATAAAACAACAAATACTAAACGTGTTTGCGTGAATTTATTTTGCTAACATGTTCAATTTAGTACATCAACAAAGTCTACTAAAATCTAAAATCTGTCAATTGCGCTTAGTATTTGGCATATAGTAGCAGACTACCCTCATCACCAACACCTTTCACTCTACTATTGCAGATACACAATATTTATTGTGTTTCAAATCTTCAATTTGACAATCGAGTGAGTACCCGTAGCGCCGAGATCATTTTGGGTGCCTGTAGTGCCGCGATTATACCAGGTAAAATTTGAACGTTACCCGTAGCGCCGCGACAATTTAATAAATATGTAAGTCGGTGTACAATAGATTTCCTTAATATTGTTTATTTGGTTTATGTAATTCAATTGAAGTGAAGCTTCCAGAAAAGGTAATGGTTTCAGAAACACTGCTTTTTAAGCCTGAATGTTATAAACTTATTAGATATGGATTAATCAGCAAAGTTAAAATCCAACAACACGGAGAACTGAGGGTTGATAGTAACATCGTCCCGTAAACATTTCTGTACTAATTTGCGATTTCGACGTATTTGTGAAATGGAAATGCTAATTAGGTTTCAACGCTTATATATACGAGATTTGATTTCGTGTTCAATAGAATAATTGTCAGAGTTTAATGATTTAAATCTTCTTGGATTTAACGTAAGGGAGGCTGTGTTACCCTTTGCTCCTCATAAGGGTTGATTGTTACATTGTTTGGGATAAAATATGACAATTAATAAACAATGTTACCTTTCAGTCTATTATTAGGAAGGGTAGACTGTCACAAATAACAATTGTTTTTGTTTGAGTATATATTTGGACGGTTTGCCCTGATATGTTATGAATTCATATATATATATATACATGTTTAATTATTATCAGCTGAAATCTTTAATTATTTGTTTAGTTTACTGTTTATTTTTTTTTGCTATTGTTATCTGTAGTCTACCATACTGCAATTGATTTCTTAAAATTCTTCTCAATTTTCATTTTCCAATCTTCATATAAATAACATTCAATAATTGACACTGAGAATAAAAATATCTAATTAATAAATTGCCAGTATGGGAGTTTGAGTGGCAATAATTATCTAATATTATTTGTTTTGAAGTTTTCCCAATAATTTCAAAATAAACGATTTGTACCGATCGAAAGACAATGAGATTCTATATTCCATATAAAACTATGAAAATACATACAGGATGTTCTATTTGAACAAAATGGACTTACGATTGTTTGAAGTTAACTAAATCCGCTACTAAACCCATTTTGAAAGTATGGACGGGAAGCTTGAGGATATAGCTACCTTTCCTACTCCGGTTTTCCTGCTGTTAAATAGACATGTTTTGTCGATACCTATTGCTCTACTTATGCTAATTTTTTTTAAATTAATATATCAAAAACGATAAAATTTAAGAAGTAGGAAAGTCTACTTAAACTTATAAGTAGAATTCAAAACCGTCATAGTATAAAGCATATTCCATTCAAAATAAAGAAGTGCTACATAGATGCAGTTATTTTAATTGAGGAGAGCATGCCCAATACCGTTTGTTGAATACACACATAAAGAATTAATATTTTCTTCTTTGGTTAATGATAAAACTAATTCTCGTCGGGGACAATTGATTCTCTATCTATTATCTATTTGTTTATCGTTTTTATTCGCCGAAGACCCTGTGCTTACATAAAAAAATAGGATTTAGTATATAATTTTGAATTTTAGAACCGGCACACTAATTACAAAAAAACAAACTTAATGACAATAATTGACTTGTTGTTAGTTTTTACCTTTTAATATATATTATATTCGTCGTG
>NW_020439366.1:10750-13307 GCF_000699045.2 Agrilus planipennis | reverse complement strand
CGTTACGGGTAGGGGGATGACACTTGCATCGGCAACTCTAAGTCTCTTAATCCCATAAACTCTAAGCGAACTGTCCACTATCGCTTCGGGATCATGTTTTGGACCCATTTTACATGTTGCTACTTGATGATGTAGTGTTACTGCTAAGTGACGCAGTGCACATTCCCAGTAGGGATCAGAATCAAAACGAAACAGTTCACATCCTGGAACAGGCGTATCCAGCAATTGGGCGTTATATCGTTGAAATGCCGGAGTTTGGATAATTTCTTGTATGGCCCTGATCGACGCTATAAATGTTCTCACATCTTCATTGTACGCATCTGTTAAATAATTTCCATAAAGTTTGGGCTGAACATGAGGATCCTTGGATTTCAGCTTAATATAACCATAAGATTTAGGATGCACCAACATGGGTAATATCTGGCAGGCATTTTCGTTCTCAATGGGCTTCCAAATTCTGTTATACATTCTGTCTGTAATTCTAAACGTTTTTCTTGTAATTAATCCGAAGTCTGAGTGTAATCCGCCTCCCATAAAAATTAGTTCTACGTCTGGATAAGTAGGATTACGGTTGGTAAGGTTTAGATTTAGATACGCCAAAGCTTCCACACCTCCAAGAGTGCTTATTAGACTTGGCTGATTTGAGAAGTACTTTTTGAACTCGTTGATGCCGAAAGAGCTGGCCTTAAATACTATTGACTCGTTCAAAGTGATTACCAATTCTGGGAAGGACAGATGGTCGTACATTTTTTGACCCACAGGAAGATCTTTAAGGACGGGGATGTCGAGTTCGCTCAGATGGTACCTTGGACCGATTCCGGAGAGCATGAGCAGTTGTGGTGAGTGAAATGCTCCAGCAGAAAGGATTACTTCCTTTCTGGCCTTAGCAGTATAATACATTCCGTCTCGTTCATATTTCACTCCTTCAGCTTCTAATGTAATTGGATTTATAATGACTTTTGTTACAAGAGCTTTTTTAATGATCTTCAAATTGCCTCTTTCTTGTGCCTTTCTAAGATACGCCTTTTCAGCACTGCATCTTCTACTGTCTTGCAGAGTTGCTTGAACATATGATACACCTATTTGCTGGTAACCATTGTAATCTACGTAACTGTATCCCATTTGCTGAAGAGCCTCTATGAACGTTTCTGCGGATCGGGTTCGAATTGGAACATCTTCTACTTTAACGTATCCTTCGTGACCTCGATATTGTGAATCTTGGTGTCGTGTACGGGTTTCTTCTAACTTCATAAAATATGGAAGCAAATCATCGTATGACCATCCCGGGTTACCCATGGCTGCCCATTTGTCATAGTCCAATCGATTACCTCGGACATGTATCATGTAATTGATCAAAGAACTTCCACCGATACCTTTTCCTCTAGGCCAACTCATCCTTTGATCTTCGAGGCCTAAAAAGGACAAGTAAGCTTATTGAGCATTATTTTCTGAATCAAATGTACCAATATGTTACCTAAACTCATGTAGTCTTGTTTCTCCATGAGATTCTTCCAGTTGTATGGCGTAAACTGGAAAACCGGAGCAAGGATGGGCATATCGTGAACTTCCACAGGCGGATAACCCGCTTCTAACAATAAAACTTTCCATTGTGCTATTTCAGAAAGTCTATTTGCAATCGCAGATCCCGCTGATCCTGCGCCAACTATGATAAAGTCGAATTCTTCGCCGTTAATTGGTTTATCTAAAACATTTATCTAATGAAATAGCAATACAAAATATAGATAATATTATTATTATTTATTTGCGCTCCTTCCTTAGATTTTTACATCTCGATGTTTCTGGTATTTTGCCAGTCATTTTGTGTGCAAAAGGTTAAACTATTAGACAACATTGAAGTAGACTCAATGATAAATAATTGTAAAAGTACTAAAATTGGGATGAGGCACCGTAGAGAAGTAAATGTTAGGAAGGGAGGAGAGTACATCTTCACCGCTACTTATTAAATACGGGGTAGCTTTAAGGATATTAATACACAGCCAGGGTTAAAAGATTACGATGTTTAGATTTGCGGATGATGTAGGGATATATAAAGAGCGGTTACACGTAGGTGTAAATAAAATGGTATTGACACAAGGTTATGATATCAAAATAAATAAAAATAAAACGAAGTTATTGGTATATAAGGAATGTTAAAGTAAGGCTAGAGGTAGTATAAAAACAGAGGAGAAAAACTAGAATAAGTTGCTGATTTTCGATACGTGGGGAGCCAGATAACTCAATAAAGATAAAAAGTAACGAATAGCACAGATTGGGTGGTTTTTGTGTTCGCGATCGGTTAATTTGGAAGTTCGAAAATTATGGAAGTCAACAAGGTATGGTCTAAACAGATTGCATGACTCTTTCTCAGAGAGTGGTTTTCGGGAAATGTAAAGATTTTTGGATCAAAATAGGAAAAAGTGGATGCCCGTTCGGACTGAAGGCGTTATAATGTTTAACTAAACTTTGAAACTATTAAAGAAGACATTATTGTTGTTATTTTATTAATTGCTTCCAAAAACTTCTGACAGAAATCATTAAGAAATGTTTTAATTAATTA
>NW_020439366.1:4925-9097 GCF_000699045.2 Agrilus planipennis | reverse complement strand
GTATATCTCCAAAACCTATTTTGTAGATATACAGTAGAGACATTGCAGAAAATTTTAATATTATTGTAAATTCTCATGAACTAAAAACTCTAAATATATCTCCCAGTAATTTTATGGATACAGTAGAAAAGATATGGAGAGACATTAGTCCTTTATATTTCGAATTACATCGGTATGTTGGAAGAAAACTAGAAAATGAATACCCAAGTACGTTCAATTTCTCCCAAGGCTTAATCCCCGCAAATCTATTAGGTAAATCTAATCGCAATTGTTAATCATAACACCATAATAAATGATAATTCAATGCAGATGCACCGTCGTTGGATTCGTGGACGAATTTGTTAGAAATTGCCACACCTTACCCCGAAATCAAAAATTCGACTGGGACTTCCACAGAAATATTACCGAATGAAGTTTTTGAACTTGTTAATGATTATATGGTGTCGATGGGTCTCTACAATATAACGCATCACTTTGGCTTATCACTAAACGAAAATCAGACCAACTACGATTGCGAAGTAATTCCCAACAGGCTTCTACATTCAACTTGTAATTATTTGCAGTAAGTCCTAAAATAAGGAACAAACAAAATAGCTCAAAATCCCAACGCCAAAACACGACACTGTAGTTGTCCGAAGCACTTTTCGGTAACAAGGTTACCTTCTTCAGGGACTGAAGTGAACTGAAGAAGGGACTGAAGTGAACTGAAGAAGGGACTGAAGTGAACTGAAGAAGGGACAGTTCACTGCAGACCCTGAAGAAGGTAACCTTGTTACCGAAAAGTGCTTCGGACAACTACAGTGTCGTGTTTCGGCGTTGGGGTTTTGAGCTATTCTGTTTGTTCTACAACAACCGCCAAAGTTTTTCCAATCTTAATAATTTCATGTTTAAGACCCTTGTAAGTTGATACAAACCGAAACAGGAACCATGATAACAACCTTCTCAACAACTGCAGCGTTTCAGAAAGTCTGTTTCATATAGATCAGCTTTATATGAATTAATCTGACCTTGTGAAATTTCAAGATGTATGATAAAAATAGTTGTCACATGACAATGACTTTTGCAGTAATCCCATGAGCGTTTAACGCTAGTTAGATTTACTTTTTTTAAATTTAATTTATATTTCTATACATAACCATGCCTATTTACGTGAAAATTATATTTTATTTTTATTTATTTAAAAATTCTGCATACATAATTATAATGTTAAGTTTATGTATTATTGAATCAGTACACTAAATCTAATTTCACTTTATTTGTACTATTGACTTTTCCTTAATGCTAACACACACTAGAACCATTAAGTAGCCTACATCTAAACAAAATCTCCTATCATAGCGCAGAAATGTATTTGTATTTTCCTCGACATTAATTTCTCCCTTTATCAATAATTTTGGTATGGACGATACATATAATCTTGTTTTATTAAATCTGACGCTTTTTCTCCAATCATATAAGCCGGTACGTTGGTGTGAGCCGTTACGGGTAGGGGGATGACACTTGCATCGGCAACTCTAAGTCTCTTAATCCCATAAACTCTAAGCGAACTGTCCACTATCGCTTCGGGATCATATTTTGGACCCATTTTACATGTTGCTACTTGATGATGTAGTGTTACTGCTAAGTGACGCAGTGCACATTCCCAATAGGGATCAGAATCAAAACGAAACAGTTCACATCCTGGAACAGGCGTATCCAACAATTGGGCGTTATATCGTTGAAATGCCGGAGTTTGGATAATTTCTTGTATGGCCCTGATCGACGCTATAAATGTTCTCACATCTTCATTGTACGCATCTGTTAAATAATTTCCATAAAGTTTGGGCTGAACATGAGGATCCTTGGATTTCAGCTTAATATAACCATAAGATTTAGGATGCACCAACATGGGTAATATCTGGCAGGCATTTTCGTTCTCAATGGGCTTCCAAATTCTGTTATACATTCTGTCTGTAATTCTAAACGTTTTTCTTGTAATTAATCCGAAGTCTGAGTGTAATCCGCCTCCCATAAAAATTAGTTCTACGTCTGGATAAGTAGGATTACGGTTGGTAAGGTTTAGATTTAGATACGCCAAAGCTTCTACACCTCCAAGAGTGCTTATTAGACTTGGCTGATTTGAGAAGTACTTTTTGAACTCGTTGATGCCGAAAGAGCTGGCCTTAAATACTATTGACTCGTTCAAAGTGATTACCAATTCTGGGAAGGACAGATGGTCGTACATTTTTTGACCCACAGGAAGATCTTTAAGGACGGGGATGTCGAGTTCGCTCAGATGGTACCTTGGACCGATTCCGGAGAGCATGAGCAGTTGTGGTGAGTGAAATGCTCCAGCAGAAAGGATTACTTCCTTTCTGGCCTTAGCAGTATAATACATTCCGTCTCGTTCATATTCAACTCCTTCAGCTTCTAATGTAATTGGATTTATAATGACTTTTGTTACAAGAGCTTTTTTAATGATCTTCAAATTCCCCCTTTCTTGTGCCTTTCTAAGATACGCCTTTTCAGCACTGCATCTTCTACTGTCTTGCAGAGTTGCTTGAACATATGATACACCTATTTGCTGGTAACCATTGTAATCTACGTAACTGTATCCCATTTGCTGAAGAGCCTCTATGAATGTTTCTGCGGATCGGGTTCGAATTGGAACATCTTCTACTTTAACGTATCCTTCGTGACCTCGATATTGTGAATCTTGGTGTCGTGTACGGGTTTCTTCTAACTTCATAAAATATGGAAGCAAATCATCGTATGACCATCCCGGGTTACCCATGGCTGCCCATTTGTCATAGTCTAATCGATTACCTCGGACATGTATCATGTAATTGATCAAAGAACTTCCACCAATACCTTTTCCTCTAGGCCAACTCATCCTTTGATCTTCGAGGCCTAAAAAGGTCAAGTAAGCTTATTTAGCATTATTTTCTCAATGAAATGTACCAATATGTTACCTAAACTCATGTAGTCTTGTTTCTCCATGAGATTCTTCCAGTTGTATGGTGTAAACTGGAAAACCGGAGCAAGGATGGGCATATCGTGAACTTCCACAGGTGGATAACCCGCTTCTAACAATAAAATTTTCCATTGTGCTATTTCAGAAAGTCTATTTGCAATCGCAGATCCCGCTGATCCTGCACCAACTATGATAAAGTCGAATTCTTCGCCGTTAATTGGTTTATCTAAAACATTTATCTAATGAAATAGCAATACAAAATATAGATAATATTATTATTATTTATTTGCGCTCCTTCCTTAGATTTTTACATCTCGATGTTTCTGGTATTTTGCCAGTCATTTTGTGTGCAAAAGGTTAAACTATTAGACAACATTGAAGTAGACTCAATGATAAATAATTGTAAAAGTACTAAAATTGGGATGAGGCACCGTAGAGAAGTAAATGTTAGGAAGGGAGGAGAGTACATCTTCACCGCTACTTATTAAATACGGGGTAGCTTTAAGGATATTAATACACAGCCAGGGTTAAAAGATTACGATGTTTAGATTTGCGGATGATGTAGGGATATAAAATGGTATTGACACAAGGTTATGATATCAAAATGAATAAAACAAAATTATTGGTATGTAAGGAATGTTAAAGTAAGGCTAGAGGTAGTATAAAAACAGGAGACGAAAAACCAGAATAAGTTGCTGATTTTCGATACCTGGGGAGCCAGATAAATCAATAGAGATAAAAATTAACGAATAGCACATATTGGGTGGTTTTTGTGTTCGCGATCGGTTAATTTGGAAGTTCGAAAATTATGGAAGTCAACAAGGTATGGTCTAAACAGATTGCATGACTCTTTCTCAGAGAGTGGTTTTCGGGAAATGTAAAGATTTTTGGATCAAAATAGGAAAAAGTGGATGCCCGTTCGGACTGAAGGCATTATGATGATGAACTAAACTTTGAAACTATTAAAGAAGACATTATTGTTGTTATTTTATTAATTACTACCAAAAACTTCTAACAGAAATCATTAAGAAATGTTTTAATTAGTTATATATAATTGGGTCGATAAGAATAATCAAACATCAACTGAAAGAGTTTTTACTACAGTCAGGCCATGACATCTAAATGATGTTATAATTCATTTTAATATTTTTGTTATCGGATTAATTACTTTGGCAGTAACAATGTAACACATACATAATATGTATAATATTTATTTTAT
>NW_020439366.1:0-4102 GCF_000699045.2 Agrilus planipennis | reverse complement strand
GCAGTGTTCGGAACCGTACGATAATTATCGTACACATACGATAATTTCATGTCTACGTACGATGTACGATATCATATTATTATCGTACGCAGATTGTACGATAATTTTCATGCATTCAAAATTTATGTTATTCTTACCCTCACAATCTCACGAAGACTTTTTTTTATTATGAGCGAATATTTTTTTTCTTTTTGCTCACAGTGTTATAAACATTTTTGTTATTCGCAGTGTTAAATTTAGAAGAACGTGCCTGCAACAAAAGAACCTTATCATGCTAGTATGTAAGTTTTTTCTCGGCAGGTAACATCCCTTCGTGTTGGTCATCAGATGGGTCGATGGTCTTCCCATCCACAATTTTGTGATTGTAGCCACTAACCATAGCCTAAGGTCAAAAACACCCCACTAACATACCTCCACACCCTATATCTTGTTATGTTTAAGTATTTTTCTATCTATTATTCATCTTTAATTTAAAGGGTGGGGGTAGTTCAGGTCTGTCTCAAATGTAAAAAATACAGTTAAAAAAGATTGTAAATAGTTTATAAGTACAAATTAGTTACGAAGCATACGCAGAAATATTGATATCACGATTAATACGAGTAATTTATTAATTATAGTGATTATTTTGAAAAGTACGATAATTTTGCTCCATGTACGATAATTCTACGCTACTGGTACGATAGTTGCCTCGCTTCAGGTTGTGAACACTGTTAGGTACCTAGATTTAAGTTCTGTATGCATTAGAAGAGTGTGATTTTGACACCCCGACAAGACAACCTCGAATTCTCTGTAGTCCAGTGTAGTTTTCGTTAATAAAGTAATTGTTTGTTAAGTTCACTCTGCCGACTTTTATTCCGACAATCATCAACGCAAAACACATAGGATTTGTAGATTTAGAAAAAGCTTTTGACAATGTCAAATGGGGCAATTTGCTAAATATACTTAAAAATGTAGAGATGAGTTACAAGGATAGAGGAATGACACTTAGTTTGTATGAAGACCAACAGGCAGTTATAGAGCTGCTACGTAGAGAAGTAAATCTTAGGAAGCAAGTGAGACAGGAATGTACACTGTCACCGATACTTTTTAATCTATACATCGAAGACGCGATCAACATCATTAAAGACAGTACAACTGTAGGGATAGATGTACAGGGGTAAAAGATTAGTATGCTTAGATTTGCAGATGATATAGAAGTACTAGCATCTAGCAAGGAGGAGTAAGAGATACCTTTAAATAAAATGAAAGCGGTTTTGATAAAACAGTATTGTATGAAAATAATAATAAAATAAATAGCGCAGGGTCGAGTCGATTTTAATAAAAGTAAGTCACTTCAATGCCCGCGAACGATTAACTTAGAAATTCGAAAGTTAAAAAGTTAAAGTTAAAAGTTGTTAAAGGTGTATGTTTGGAGCGCGGCGCTGTACGAGTGGGAAACATGGACATTGGGCGCGGCAGAAAAGAGGACTGTGGACGTCAATAAGAAATAGGCGAGATAGTTTAATAGGAAACCTTCTCAGGCATGAAGGTCTAGTCAGAAAATAGAGTCAGAAACGAGAATTAGGAGGGGTAGAGGTAGAGTAGATTACTGTTCGCAAATAGTAAAGGATGTGGGTTGTTCTAATTTTAGAGCTAATTAGCTCAGGATAGGAAAACGTAGAGGTGCATATCCAACCAGTCTTACGACTGACGACCTTATGATGATGATGACCATGTTTTATTTTAGAAAAAGGGGCAATATGTTTGATATTAACTTGGGGTAGGTATAAAAACGTATTAATAATTAGTAAATGTATTTTATTCTAAAGTGTGCGCTGCTTGTATGTGCGAAAGTTTTGATCTCGAAGTTTCAATGTTTATGTTTTGTTGTTTTAATATGAAATATTCTCAATTTTTACCCACTACACACTACCTCAAATTAATGAGGAAAAATTGTTGCTGTTGTCATACCCCCGCCGGGAATCGAACCCGGGCTCTTTGGCTTTACACGCCAATGCTCTGACCACTAAGCTACGAGAGATGACAACAGCAAGAACGACAAACCGTACTTATTAGGTCACAGATCTGTCGAACTAATGTAACTATATACTGAATATAAATATACATACAATGTAGAAATCTTCCCGAAGTGAGTTTGTTTTAATATGAAATATTCTCAATTTTTACCCACTACACATTACCTCAAATTAATGAGGAAAAATTGTTGCTGTTGTCACACACCCGCCGGGAATCGAACCCGGGCTCTTTGATCTTTCATTTAGACTCCACCCCCTTTCTTAGTCGTTCTCTAGTTTTTAAGTAAATTTAATATTGTTAGTTAGTATGTAAGAAACCTTCTCATTAAACACATCAACCCAATTTCGCTACTAGTTTTATTTAAAACATTCTGGTAGAACGGGAGTTCAGTAACGCAACTCCCGAGTGGTCTCCGGATAATTTTCATCTCACGACTGCACACTTTCTATTGTCATTTATTTATCTAATTTAAATTTAGCATTTGAAGGTTATTACAATAGTTATTAAAGATAATAAGTTTTCCATTTGTTCTTCCCAACAAGTGGATTGGAATTTTAAGTATATATTTACTTATCTATCTATAGTATTGTAGTATAATTACTTATCTATTTCTAATATTGCAGTTATTAACTTAAATGATTATTAAATGGACACTATTTTCTATTTGGTTATTTATCTTGTCATTGCTTGTTATTGTTGTTAATTTCTAAATTCTTAATATACTGAATATTAAAATATGCATTAGTTAAAACGTACGATGTATTCACGGATATATCCAGGGTGTNTAAGTATTTATTTCTTCCTGTGATTTTGTTGGACGTAACACATAATCCTTTTAGCGTGTCCTTATTCGAACCGGTTAAAGCATTTCTTGCCAGCACAACACTTCGCATTAGTTTTATGTATATACGCAAGTATTTATGTGCACACAGTGTACATAACGTACAAACCGTATTTCGTATGTTGTACTTGTATGTACAAGTTAACACTATTCTTACATCCTTATGTAACGTATACTCGTACTTACATGTGTGTATATATCGTATCTGTCTTGCTAATGAGAAATGTCATTACTGTAGTCCCAAGAGATGTCGCATTATACCCCGAGTAAGGGTAGTAGTAACAGCCTGTCGCAGATGCGACGCTTTTCCTCATTATTTCCGACTATGACGTAGTTGGTCTGGACTTAACGTCCCCTCTCTTCATGTACTTATCATTGTCCAAGTGACACGTCGCTTTTTGTCTTCGTCCCGAGAACGATGAGGAGTAAGATGGCGGAAGGTTCTTTTTAGTTCCTGTTAACACCGGTGAATATTTTATCCGAAGAGTAACACACGGTTTTACGCTTGACTGGCAGCTTGCGCTCGTCCAGATAAAATTAATATTTACAGGTCGAGCCAGAATTAAAATACACGTGTATGTCGCACCGAAATAGTAACATTCGCCATTCTGTAACAAGGATAACCGCTTTACACAAAAGCGCTATATTCTGTGAGGCGACAAGCTAGGTATCTAATCGATAGCTTCACTCAAGACGGTGTTTATTAATTTTAGCGTAGCAAACTAAATTCTAATTAATAAAAAGAAAAAACTGAAACAATTAACGTTATTAGCAATTCCTTTCCAAAATAGATTATGTATTACTTTCCCTAATACTTTACCCCGAGACATTTTTCATTGTCAACAGTAAAAAGAAAACCAAAATACTGGTATGCAAAGGAAGAAAAAGTAGGGAAAGAGCGAATATAAAGATAAGAGACCAAAAATTAGAAGGAGTGGCTGATTTTAGGTATATGGGAAGTTACATAAGTCAGAACGGAAGTAGTAGTGATATAAAGCAGAGGATAGCGCAGGGTCGAGTCGCGTTCAATAAAAAGAAGTCACTTCTATGCTCGCGAACGGTTAATTTTGAAATTCGAAATATATTGTTAAAGTTATATGTTTGGCTTGCGGTGCTGCACGAGTGCGAAGCATGGACGGTGAGCGGGGCGGAAAAAAAAGGTTAGAAGCGTTCGAAATGTGGTGTTACCGGCGAATGATGAGGATACCGTGGATAGAGAAGGTTAGAAATGAAGAGGTATTAGAA
>NW_020439365.1:5657-13470 GCF_000699045.2 Agrilus planipennis | reverse complement strand
ACTTATCATTTTATCGTAATTTAAAAACTTGGAAATTGCACGGTACTCTATAGGAACTACGATAAATTTTCCCTAATCGGCGCCATGTTTTTGGGCTCCTCACATTTGACGGATCCCAATAGAATCCTTTATATTTTTTAGGAAGTTCATAGTATCCACTTTTTAATTCGCTAATCTAAAGAATTAGAGCATTACCCTAAACATGTATGTATGTAAGGATCTATGAAAGTACTGAACTGTAATGTATGAAAATACGTAATAAAGGTAGAAAACGTTTAATTCAGCAATATACGATGCACAGGCGAGAGTTCAGTTGACAGTTATAACTCCTCGCAATTTATTGTCCGAATAATGGAGTTATAATTTAACGGACTATTCAAATATTAAAAGCACGTACATTATTGATGGAGGCGACAGCGTTCACGAGAATACGAAATGCATTCTTGACAGAAAATTTTCTTCAACATACACTTCCTCAAACGAAATGAATTACAAAGTGTTTTTATACACTACTTGCTAAATTCCATGTATTATGTAAAATTTACATGCATGTAAATGACTACTTTTCGACAAGGATTTCTGCTTGTGATATGATGCATTAATGAAATTTCCTTCGTGCTTTACATATTGTAATTCCGGAAGAGATGGAACAATTTTCTTAAATTCTAGATAAAATAAAAACAATTATAATGAAAAAAACTTAAAACTTAACAACTTTGTTGATATTTCATAATAAAAAAAGTCGTAGTGGTCCAACTAACGCATAATATGTGAGAGAGATGGATTAAGTGTAGTATACATANCCATCATCTAGATCTTTACCGGTTTCGTTTTATTAGCTGGTTCATCGCATTTGGTAGACTACGATAAATGAATTTAAAGCCAGTTTGTTCAATTGATATTCAATATACACTAGTGGCGATTTGATAACTGAACGTACCAACATGTAAAAGACAACATCATCCTTTGAAAAATATGACCTGGTACAGAGAAATTGGTACAAATGCATTCAGCTATATTATATATCCAATAAAAATGCAATTTAAAACCGTTAAGGGGTGTTACACTCTGTTCAAAAGATTTTGGCAGTTCGGATAGTTTAGGACAGTTTTCAGACTATTAGTAGATGATATTTTTAGACAGACGTGATTAAGAAAATAAATTCTACACATTATGCGTTTTCACTCATGCAACATAAAAAGAAAAAATACCGACAAACAAATGTGGAATTTCTATGTTGTAGGTGAACTTTTTGCCTTATTTGTAAAACCACACAGGCGGAACTTCTTCAAGTTTTCGATTGATCTAAACAGGCTTAGAATAGCTCTTTTATTGCCGTTGCGATAAAGGTATTTGAAAGAGTATTTTTAATAGAGAAAGGTATTCAGTAAAAATGTACAAATGGTTTGCAGAGCACCTGCTCCAGTTGTGCTGGTATTATAAAGCGTGAGAGGCTTTTGTTTTTCAAATAAGGAACGAAAGTGCAACGGCGACGGCGGCAACTAAAAGATAGCAAAGGCAGTTATCTTGAATATATGACAATTGATTTTCATCAACACGATATGATTTCCTTAGATTAATTATTTTTAATGCTAATCCTAGCCAAAACACTGTATACCGCGATTTCTAAAACACAAACCGTTTGATTATGTCATTAAAATAATTTTAGCCGTTTCAGTTTTATAGTAGGTAAGCAATTAGTTTTCTCACAAATCAATTATTTAAACGAATTTGTTTGTGAACTAAAGCAAATTTACAATAATTACTTTCAGTAAACAGGCACAATTGATTTGATTCAGATCTAAAATTGAAAATATTAATTAATTTTCGAATAATTCCAGATTTGAAAATCATTGGATCGTGTTCAACGCCTCCAAAACATTTATTTTGTAATACCGTAACAATCGTCTTTTTCATTTCATCTTGTAGTCGCCAGTCATACTCATCATGGTCTCGAATTGTATATGTATCTATGTACACTTCATACATACATATGAATAATTTCTAACAGTAAATGACCAAGTAATTTTTAATTAAANACATTTAAAATAATTTAGCTACAATTATTACTTTTGTTGCATTAACATTTGATAATGCTAACGATAAGTAAAAAATCTAAATTAAGCAAAAAAAATACAACCTATTTAGTTTACGAAAGCTGATTATGAACACATTAAAGTATTTAGTTTCAGTGAGATCATTCTTACGAATTCTCTATTCCTTATCAATTCTCACGAAACATTTAATAAGCAACAAAACGCCTTCTGTAAAAATTTGCTACTACTTCTGACTTCATTAACGTTTGGCAAGGTCCTTTTCGCTTAAGGATATTGATCTGTTGATATCCTTATTGTGATTAATAAGGTCGACATCCTTAATCGAAAAGGACCTTGCTAAACATTAATGAACTCACAGTAGCAGCAAACTTCTACAAATGTATTTCACCAAAGAAAATGAATTGGTGGCAGTTCGGTCAGTAATGTGCTGATGAGATCAAGTAGACCAAAATGGCTATTGCGTGATCCAGGTTTTACGGTTTCTACACATCACTAACCAAAAAGTTATGTTCATAAACATACTAACAACAATAAAGAATAAATTTTAAAAAATGCTGATTTACGTGTCTGTACAAGTAATATATTGCCTTACTGGTGTTTACTTATTAAGCATCTCGGTAATGTAATTGTTATTATTAAAAACATTAAGGAGTTGAATTATTGTTAATGTTGTAACGCGGAATAAAAAACGCATTACAACTAATTAAAAAGCATTATTTCAAGGCCATCATTTTACAGCAGCACGCCTTTCGAATTATATCAGTGAATCAATCATAATAATATAATATGCATATATATATTGTTTATTACACATAATTATAATTTATCTCAGAGGAGAACTCTTGATTTACGAACAATTATTATGTATAAAATATTATGTAACAATTAGCTGGAATTATTTCCATTTCAGCGTAAAACATTTTTTCATACTTATAACAACTGACTGTAATCATTTTTATTTAGAAAGCACACTGATAACTTTTAACAACGAAGAAAGAAAAGATAAAGACAAATAATGTCTTAGTGGGTTAATTTTTTTTTCAATATCCATGTCATAACTGAAGCAGTGAGACAAAACTTTGGCACTTTGTTGCGCCTAAGTGTTTATTGCTACTATATTTATAAATTTTGAAAGGTAACGGGAAATACTTATAACTAATAAATGAGTTTCAGAGCAAAAATAGACTGATCATTTGACCTACCCTAAAGGAAAATTGATCTATATTTACGAGTATCGGTACTCATAGAATTACAAACCTTCATTCCCTATCCTTCCTTTGAACGATCTAGAAGCAGCGGCTCCTTAACATTGCAATAAGGACTAACGCGTGTCGGGTTCACGTGCGGGCAGGAGGTGTGACTCAAGACGGCATGGACTTTGGCGAGAGGCAGATTTACTTAATGTTCGGGCACAATCAAAAAAAAATATTGCTACTACATGGTTTCTAATGTAATTCGAGAACACCAATACGATGTGTAATTTCTTAAAGAATGACTTAAAAGCGCATCTAAACTAATGATGTGAAGAATTGTTCGTTTGCTTTCTTATCTCCTCCAAAATTGCCTGATACAATTTATAGTTTTATATTTATTCGATTATTGTCTTTGTACGGGTGCAAAACATGGACGGTGGGTGCAGCGGAAAAGAAATGGTTAAAAGCGTTCGAAATGTTCGAAAAGAATAGAACAGAGGATTCTATGGAAGTCAATAAAAAATAGGCGAGATAGGTTGGTAAGACACCTTTTCAGGAGTGAAGGTCTAGTCAGAGACATATTAGAGGCAGAAACAAAAGTTAAGAGGAGTAAAGGTAGACCCAGGTTACATTACTGTTCTCAAATAGTTAAGGATTTGGGAAGTTCTAGTTTTACTCAAATGCGAAGATTAGCTGACGACCTTATGATGCAATGCAAATAGAGCAATGTCCTGCAAAGGCACAGGATTTGAAACTTCCTACGTACAACAACTTTTAGGATTAGTGACATGCTGCTGCCCTGACTTTATTAGTTATTAATACTCAGTTTTCCAGATATTTTCTACTGATATCTGAACAGTATAACTGGTACACTCAAACAAAACAGCAAACTGTAACAAGAGGCAACCCATGTATAAAGTTTATTATGTATTTCGGAGTTTAATACGGTCGACTTCAATGGTGCAGGAGTACAACAGAATTCCAAGTTGTAATTAAAACAAATAATTGTAATCCAGTATGTATTATTACCTTACAATTTCGCACCAAAGTTTTTCGATGGGCTAAAATTTAGCGAATTTTTCCAGACGATACAAACTAGTTCTGAATATTTTTTTATCAACAGATTGTCGAAACCTTTTGTAGCATAATCATAATAATAAAAATTACCGGCGGACATAAATAATACCAATGTATTGTAAAAGAGATTTTTATTATCCATTGTGTAGAAATGTCCAGTATTAAAACTGGTTTCCTTGCTATATTTTCCTTTCTTATTAACCTTAGTGTACGAGCGCTTTTGCGGTCATCAATCATTGCGATTGTACCGATTTGTCTGTCGTTATGTTTCTTATCATATTTCAATCTATAAATGCGAGTAATTAATGTTGTTTCTTTCGTATTTGAATAAACCGTAATTCATCATTGGCTTTTATTGTGGATTTAATGGTTCACGAAGCAAGAAGTGAATTGGATTTAGATTTAAAAAAATGAAAACGTTTCACCAGAATAGAACTAGTAATTATGGTTCAATTAAACTGCCCGACATAATATCAATAGTGTTGCCCAAATTCAGTCTTGGTCTTGCAGTCTTGGTCTTGTTCTTGCGTTTTTACAAGACCAAGACCAAGAACAAGACCGCGTATTTTTAGCAAGACCAAGACCAAGACTGACCGTGCAAGACTTGAGCAAGAACAAGACATAGCCTGCAAGACTCTTGCGTCTTGCAGCTAGGACTTAGCGCTATTTCACTGAGTAGTTAGGTGTAACAGTTCGGTGTATAGGTAGGTACGCTTAGGAATTCTATGAGACGCAAAAAACTGTATCAAAGAATATGAAAAACTGGACCTATGCGCATTACGACTAATACCATAAACATAGCGAATAAAAAAATTATTAAAATCAAACTGAGTGCATGCATAGTTATGTTTTAACCATCGGCACTTTGATAATGCGGCATCAAAGGTTTTGTACTTACTTCTCAAAGAAATTTGCCGCTTTTCGGAAGTACATGGTTATGATACACGCGCCGGCGGCTTCTTTTGAAATCTAAAACAATCGTTGCCGCCACGCCGAAATCATAACATTTGACACTATTTGATTGCCGCCATAGGGTGTAGGTATACTCATGCAAAATAATTTCGAATTTTTTTACACGCTTTATATTATTGTTTGATTTGCGGCGGCATCCTTATCATAGAGCCGGCACGTGGCGAGGCGGCGCGGTAGAAAGCAAGGATCATAAATGTTTATTAAGAAACAGTTACTTCCATGGAAAACGACATATAGGTCAGTTGATTTTTCGAATTTCTTATCAAATCTTCAGTTATTTATTAATCTGCTTGATCTTTACTATGGCTATATTCATTCAAGCTCACAATGTTCCAATTCTAATACGTTTTTCTAGGATTTAAAGTAAACTTTAATAAATAGTAATAGACTAATAGGTAATTGCAAGACTTGCAAGACTCTTGCTGCAAGACCAAGACCAAGACCAAGACTGGGAGCGCAAGACCAAGACCAAGACCAAGACCAAGACCAAGACCAGGTGTATTGGCGCAAGACCAAGACCAAGACTGGCTAAGTCTCGTCTTGTTCTTGCGTTTGGGCAACACTAAATATCAATTATCGTTATTTCCACGAAATACAGCTTAACTAAATAAATTTGAATAACAATGGATAAAAATTACATACAATTTGATACATCCTCTTCTCATAGAGGTTTTTATCCTTAACCAAGAAATAAAAAATTCTTAAACGCCTTAATAATGCTATTTTACAATATATCTTTTTATTGAAAAACAACAAAACCACCTCGAGTGTAATTTAATAATCAGTTTTGTATCAATTGTGAGTCCTGGTATGGCTTTCATTTTCATACCAAAGAAGTTATTGTCAAATCGTTTCTTTTTGTGTGTATCTTCGTCGATTCCAGGACGATTTTAAACACAATTTTTTTGGTTGACAGGCTATATCTCCAGCGTGACCCCATTTAAGTCATAAGAAAATATTTCTCTTCCATCGTTGGAAAATTAGGATATGATTACAGCTTTTAACTTTTTACTTTAATTTTATATAAGTTTGTATATGCATTAGACAAAGTTATTATATTTGGAAAATATAAACTATAAAGACACTTTTTGCTTTTAGTACAAATATGCACATCATGAGCTTGATAATTATGATAAATTAGTGTGCAGTTTGTTTTGAATTATTTATAGAAGGTGCGTGCCTACTTGTAATGTTTCCTATTACAAATTAACATTCTTGCCATCTGAAATATGTAATTTTATAATAAATTGCAAATGTTTTAATCACTGAAGCCTAACTTACATGAACTGATAATGTCAATTACCCACAAGTGATGTAATAACGTTGTTAGTAGGTTGTCAATTCAAACAATCAATTTATTAGACACATAAAATTGACAGCATTAATAAACTGTTGGAGAACAGCCTCGCAATGCTTTATTACAAAATACGGGCATTAAATAAGTTAACTGTTGTTATTGTTATCAGTTTTTAATTAACATTTAAACCTAGCATAAATATTCATTTTGATAACAGTCTAATAAAANACATAAAATTGACAGCATTAATAAACTGTTGGAGAACAGCCTCGCAATGCTTTATTACAAAATACGGGCATTAAATAAGTTAACTGTTGTTATTGTTATCAGTTTTTAATTAACATTTAAACCTAGCATAAATATTCATTTTGATAACAGTCTAATAAAAATGCATAATTTAGCGTTTGCTTTGTGATGTACAGTACAATTATTTAGAGGTGACTTTTAGTTAACAAGTCTGACCGAGTTTTTAAATTATATTTTACAGTAAGACATGGTACTCTTTTTATTAAGAGAATTAGTCAATCACAATCTATTTATGTGCAGCCATTTTCTTGTGTTACAGTATTAGTAATAATACTAAGGTTCAAATGTTTAAAAAAGCAAATCTAGTTTTTTGCTAATTTTCTTCTCTAACAGACATCACATAATTTTTTCCTGTAATAAAATTCGTGTGAAAAAGTGTCGATTAAAAACTCGCTCGCACTGCCCTCAATTCATATGCAGTTGTAAGAGGTGGAAGAAGAGTATTTTTCTCATTTTATGTACAAACAATTTCTCTTGATTATATATAATCATATATAAAACATTATATTTCACATATAACTATCAACAGTAAACGAAATAAATAAATAAAAAATAATACGATATGTGGTACATACGCAGTTTCTTACGTTTTGTCTGGCACAGATCAAAATAGGGGATGAAAAAACTTCTACCTCTAAATGTGTAGCAGCCACATACACGAATTTAACTACCTAAACATAACTTACAAAACCTATAACAAAGAATAGCTTTCAAAAATCGATTAAAGGGCGAGTTTAATGTTTAATAAACGTTTAATTAATTGGTTTCGTGGTAAATGTCTAGAAGATGGCCCCCACCCTCGAAGGGGGTTCGTGGCGGTCTCACCTCCATAAAAAGTTATGGGGATTAGATGGGGATGGGAGTAGGGGGGATCGAAAGAGGGTGGTCACCTAAGTAAAACCCCATAAAAA
>NW_020439365.1:0-3394 GCF_000699045.2 Agrilus planipennis | reverse complement strand
CTCTTTAATACTTTTAATTTTTGAAATATGCTTTTCTCAGAATAACTTTAAAAATTAATTATCCATTAGTGTTTTTACACAGTCTTCCATTAACTATAAATTGTTTTTTATTATGTGAAGGTATAAAAATAATGCACTGGAAGGTTCAGATTAGCAAATTCGAAATACAAATAAAACCATGTAGTCGCAAATGTATTGACGACTCGAAGTGACTCGAAAGCCGCCGTCGCGGTCCATAATTCGTACAGACGACAATGCTTGTACAACGAAAGGAACTTACGAGAAGTATCCGGAAATAATAAGAAATATTCCATGACGCTGTAAATAAGTGACTAGCATGAAACAAATAACGAGAACGGTATTCCCAAGACATTTGATATAAAAATAATAACACATTAAATACCAAATTTTCTTTTACTGATAGGGCAATTTAATATCGAAAATTCTTTAAACTTTATTAACATGATAAAGGACTGCGGGACACTAAATGACGTACATATATACCTATAAATTGAACTTAATATTATCCATAAGGAAAAGCATCCTTATTATTTCTTCTATATAAAGTTTAATAACTTGTTCCAATTCATGAAACCGAATTTAAAACTTACAGAAATATTGCTTATCTGCCTATAGTTCTTATTTGTAAATCATTTCATGTCCTTAATGAGCCTGCAACAGCAATAAATAACCTAGTCTCTTTATAGCCTTCTTAATGAATCTTTCTCTTGCTTCGTTTAATAAATATCGTTTACAAATAAAAATTGAATAGAGAGAAATAACTGTAAATGGAAATGAAAGTAGCAAAAATATACCTACACGCAAGCCTAAAATTAACTTGCCATAAAAGTAACTCCCTAATGAGGATTGAGTTACTTATGTTAGAAAGTCAGAAACTATACAAAACCCCTTTTTGATCTAAACAAAAAAAAAATTAGTAGTGTTTTATGCTTTAATGGTGCAATAGTTGCAAGAGGATTATTCGTAAACCAAAATAATAGAATATACAAAAAATGCTTACCTTATATACCAAGCACTTAGAAATTTTTTATTAATTGTTACAAAAGAATGAACGTACTAAAGAAAACTTTAGGACATAATTTATTTATACTTGAAGCATTTTATTGGGTTTCTCACGATAGGTACAAAATATTTCATAAAATTCAATTCGATACATTTTAAAGATAGCTCAAAATAAGTACATAGGTACTTATTACTTTATGTAGGTATAAGAGCAGGTAATAATCAATTTATTATCTTTATTGCTTTTGCAAAGTCAACGGTTTATTGGAGTTTTAGAGAGATAAGAGGTTCTCACTCACGCTCTCTGTGTCATATTAATATTATAAGAGAATAGATCGTTGTTGTGAATAATAATGGCTGATGCGATATTTAAGGAAAAGGTCATTCAGCACATTCTGTAGATACACGAGACTCCATTGTTAACACAATTAGATACAAATTGCCTCTTACAAGTTAAATAATGGTTCGCGATTATTTACACGATCGACCTAAATTTCAAACAGGAAGAATGAACGAAACAATACGGGGAAAGTTTGAATAAAATAACTTATTGAACATTTCACATTATAAATATACATAACTACATACTACAATGTAATTAAATTATACTCAAGAGTGCAAATAATTGGAGAAATGTATTTAAGGTCATGACACCTCCCTCTACTAAAGAATTGATGAAAAACAAATAATCTTATAATAAGAAGTAGCGATAATCCTGATGAATATTGTGAAGAGATGGATAGTGAAATTTAGCAAAATAAATCAAAAATTGAGAACACAATTTACAGTGGATGATTAGTTTTGCGACTGACGAAAAACACTGAAAGAATAAGGTGCAATCGGGTTGCTGAAAAATCTGTGCACGATAATGCCAAAAAGGCTCTCTGCAAACTATTGTTTTTAAACCTATTTGACACGTGTCATACTGTTCGGATATAACTCCGTTCGATTTCCATTTCTTCCTCCACCTCAAAACAAATTTCAATGAAAATCACGAACCATCGATGATGAGATGAAGGCAGTTACGACTGTTAAATAAGTATGAGCCTGACAGCAGAACTCTTTATCCATCGTTTTCTTCCAAAATCTCCTTCTGTTCTTCGAATTACGTTCTAGTGTGTACAACTTGTGTATGCTATTGTTATATTTTTCAAGAGTATTTATATATAGGTACCTACGTAGTTTCTTATCGACTATTTCTAATTTTTGTTAATTTTCCCAAAATTACAAAATGAATTTACTTGTGCCGATCGTCCTTTCTGATAGCAAAAATTAAATTTTGACTGCTACACATACACATACAGACGTGAGTTGTTACCATTTATTTAAATTCATCACGATACCACCTGTTGTATATCAGTCAGAGAAAATATTTTATCTTCTAAAAAGATAAGATACAGTTTATTAAGCAATCTGCTTTATTGTAAAGCAGAAATAAATTACAATCACTATTCTAATAAAAAAAGCATTTTCAAATTTTCCACAATATCAGAAACCATTAACCTTTCTGTTGACGAAACATTAAAAAAAATATATTGAAATAACAATTTTAGTTACAACACCTCCCTTTTTTCGGACATGGAGGTAATTCAGCAATCCAAATGCCACAAGGATCACAACCTTTCGGAGGCTTCAATTTCATCATACACGGCTGATAGCCTCGTGGACAGCCAGGTTTGTCTTCCGGTTGCTTACATTTCCTTCTCTGTGCAAGCACGACGGGGTCATTGCAAATCGGACTCTTCCCGTCTACTACTTGACCACAAGCCCTATTAGGATCTGGTTTCGGTATAAAATCAAATGTCGGATTTCGCCAATCCAAATTGTATCCGTTATAAAAGTTATCATATCGTAGATCTATTTTTTCGTCAGGTGTCATTCCCGGAGGTTTCGGCGGTCCGGGAAGTTGTAACGGTCTAAGAGGTTCCGGCCTGTAAGGAAGAGGTCCTGGAAGTGGACAGCAACCGAGATACACTTGCGCATAAGGAGGAAAGCACAAAGGATTACAGTCGGCAGGATTACACGGGGCGCAAGCTGGAGGACAACACGCGGGAGGAGGACAGGGGCAAGGACAGCACGGTTTACAACAGTCATCTATTTCACAGATAATATTTTTCATCTGTGCTAGAATGGTTGGACTACACATTTTGATTAGAATGTTTTTAAAAAAACACAACAAAATCTAAAACGTTCAATTTTGATGCAAACACAAACGAAAAATTTCTGACAACTATAAAAAGATTTATAATGCACCGCCTACTGGAACGAATTATTTCCAAATCGAGAAAAAACGATTCTGTTACAGAAAAAATTTAAATCAGAATTTTTTTGGAAATTTGTTACTGTCCTGCAAGAAAAATCGTTACAAACT
>NW_020439364.1:0-19475 GCF_000699045.2 Agrilus planipennis | reverse complement strand
CATTTTTAAAATTCTCTCAGGTTTTCCTCGTAAACGAATACAAACAAATAAATACACGGGCGTATACGTACGTATGTGTATTATTTCTAATCGCATGCATGTTTATGTTGTATGTCCAGGAGCTGAGGCATGATGGTCAAAGCCAACACCTCAGTAACTTATGCGCATATTAATTACTTGCTTATTTCTGCAGCTGACTTAAACCGGTAATAACTATAACACTATCATCACAAGGACGTTTAAAGTTTCCTTCAAAAAGTGATCTGTTAGTTTTGAGACAGTAACATCTATCGAATTTGCAACACCCTGTACAATTTACAGTGAAAACCTCTCCTTTACTTTAGGAAAATCCATTAATTATTGGGGCGGACTAGCCATAAGGGATTTTGGGAGAGTTCTCCTGCCCCCTTCCCCACGATACAGGGCCCCCAATACGAAAAAAAATTAAGTAATTATTGGGATCCGTCAAATGGGAGGAGCCTAAAAACATGGCGCCGATTAGGGAAAATTTATCGTAGTTCCTATAGTGTACCGTACAATTTCCAAGCTTTTAAATTACGATAAAATGATAAGTATATACAGGGTACCTGTAACAGTGCGTACAATTATATTCAGTATACCTTTGGTTTATGCCAAACGTATGCAACATACTGTATATCCGCAAAAAATTTACGTCTACAGTACTCATCAATGCCTCCAACTATACTCCACCCCCGCCCCCCTTTTTAGCGTTGAACCTTCCACCCATTTCTCACCCGCTCCAACGGTGAGCCACCACATTTAAACAATCACAATAAATATATTTTTCGTTAATGAATATTTTTAATATACGTAAAACCCATTGTGAGAGCAACAGAACAAAAAGACGTTCACAATAAAAATAAAAACAACCTTGTTGTAAGCGTTTTATTTTCCATAATAATAAGTCACCTTTGTTATTGTACACATTGTATATTAAATAAATGCATACGCAGCAGGTATAACAATATTGTACCTGTTGTATTATTATTTATCCTATACATGTCCTACATAATTTATGCAAAATTCAGGTGTTAAAAATATTATTGTTTGTCATAGTTATAAAAGTTTAGATGACATCATTTTGCTTAAAATGTTAAGATATTGAATTATTAGATGTACATATGTTATTATTTGTTTATTTGCTCGTTTTTGGTCCCACTGAAGTAAAATTAAATAGTAAAATATTTTTATTTATTTTTTTTCTTCTGAATTTTTTGGTTTCGTTTTAATATTCTATTTAAGGGTTTAATTTTGAAATCATTACGAATTGGAAAATTGGAAATTATGTTTATGAATAGTTCGTTACTTTTATTTTAAAATCTACGCAAAAATAGTTTTATTAGTATTTTTTAAGATGAAAAATATGAGGTACTTTTGCGACTAATATTAATTAATACCTAGACAGTGCTTAACCATCAGATTTTTGTCGAAAAACACCCATACGGGTAAGATTTTTAGCCAGTTACCTCAACCACGTCATATTCTAGCATTTTTTCTTCACTATTACGTCTGGATACTGACCTGTAGTCATTCTCGTTTTCTCCATTCCCATGGTGTTGTTGGTATTTTCTGGGTGACCTCCCGGAACTCCCCTTCACTCCATCGTACTTATTCTCCCTTCCGTAAATGCTACCACCAAACGGGTCTTCGCCCAAGTAGTACCGATGAACCGGCGAACCGCCCCTCCTTCCCGAATCGTCCCTCTCTCTTCGCCTATTCATCGGAGAGCTGTCGCTAATGTTCGTGTCGATGATGTGGCCCTTTTGGTACGACGGTGACGGTGACCTTTGTTTCTGTGCCGCCCTCTGTTGTTGCTTCGCTTTACGTTCAGCGCTTGCTGATCGGATTTTTCCAACCAGTTTTCGAATTGACTGACCTGTAAGGAAATTCAATCGTTTATAAACCGGTAGGAACACTATTCTGGTACAAAACCCTAATTAGTGAAGAACGCTGATAAAACGTGGGCTATTATATTCCCAGATATCTAGCGAATGCTGTAGTGAAAACTGCATCCCAATTCTACATTCGTTTTGACGGGAATCGTANCTGCTGTCTTAACAGCGCGTTTTAGAAAATACCACAAATGGCGCGGTAAACGCCATCTGTAGTACGATGCTACATTTTAGGATTACGTATGCTCCAACAAGGTCCATTTAAATATATGGATCTACTGAAACGTTTCGGCGAGTAGATATCCATATATTTAAATGGACCTTGTTGGAGCATATGTAATCCTAAAATGTAGCATCGTACTACAGATGGCGTTTACCTCGACATTTGTGGTATTTTCTAAAACGCATCAAAATTCATCCAATTGATCTCGAGTTTTATAACTACAAACATAGAAATTACTTACCAATTATATTTCCACTTTTCTCCCTGCTCTTCTCGCGAATTGGTTCAGCGGCAAACCTCGTTTTCTGATGCTTTTTCCCCGGTGAACTTTCCCTTGGGGGACTTGTTGGTGGATAATCCGGCGGTGGTTCTTCAAGAGGTTGTTCTTCCGTCAAGTCTTCTCTGGAAGCTGTCCGATATCGTTCGTATTTATCGGAACGGTATAGTTTATCCGCAGAAGTTTTTTTTCGTTGGGGAGGCGTGGGAGTCGTACTTCTGTAGTTAGGGGCGGGGGAGGCCTTGTACGGTTTCGGAGAGGGGGGTCCGTAGTCACGGTACTCTCGAATCGGAGAGGGACTGCGATAGTTTCGCACGGGGGAGGAGTGGTATTCTCGAGGCGGTGATTGGCGCCGGTATTCGCGGGCGGGACTGCTGCTGTAGTCGCGGGGTGGGGATGGTCGCCCGTAGTGATCGCAGTAAGTAGATGCGATTGGTCGAGACTCCCGTATTGGCGAAGGGGAATCGTGGGCGGAGGGGTAGATTATTCTCTCTCGGCTGTATCCGTTGTTCCGATTGGACCATTCTTCTATACCTAGAAAAAAAGACAAAAGGGGGAGTTAGATTACAGAAAGAGGTACGTTTTTAATTGATTTAGAGGCGTCTATCTACAAAAGCTTCTCCACCCTGTAAGCAAACCGAAAGCGGAAGAGCCAACAGAACCAAAATACCTTTATAATATCCGTTAGTAGTAGTGCAATTATTCCTCTGCTCCTCGATAATTCTACCGACTTTAGGGGGTGAAACAGAACGTTTCGGTATACCGTTGCTAAGTCCATTAATTTTACCGACACAGTTCGTTTGGAGGGATGGTTGTGATTTGATGGTGACGTTAAAATAGTTAGTGCGAGGGGGCATAGGTTCGGCTTGGGGGTTGAAATCGTCGTCGTCGTCGTCGTCGTCATCGTCGTCGTCCAGCGATTCGTGAGACGAACGGGAGTCACTGCCAAAGTGATTCTCTAACCACTTGGACGTTTCGAGTTTCCTCGTTTCCTCCTCCTGGTCGAAATCGAGAGGCTTTCGTGTTAAAGCGTCTTTTCTGTCTAAGGGGGNCTTAAGGCGTAGTAGTGGCAGTATAAAAAATTCCTTTTCAAAATATAAAATTCCCCCAACATATATTCTTACGACGCCTGTTTTAATCACACACACGTAAATCATGCGACCGATCTTTCCGCACTCTTTTTTCTAGACAGTGTTTCTGAAATATGTAGCAAGTATGCAGGAGATGATGAGGCACTATAAAACAAGAAAATTAAGTAAATGTTTAGTGGTCCGAAAGTCCACTGTTTTTAAGAAATACGTCTTTGAAAGTAAAGTCAAGGAGCAGTCCGGCCCTGGCGGTATCACGCAGGGAAATATGACATTGCAGCGCCGCATAGCATCCGTGTTGTAGGAGTACTTCTTTTGTATTTTGTGTTTTTAATACCATGTTGAGGTGGACTTTAAATAGTACTGCATACTATCAGCGACCAACAAAGTAATTGTTTAATTAATTGTTATCGCAATGAGCGTCTAAAAATTATTATGTGTAATAGCGAAATAAAGCTGTTGATAATTACTTTATTAGTCGTTTCACAATCGTCACTGTTTACATTTGTCGTCGATGTAGTTGTTTTATACATATTATCGCAATTTCTCTATACGTTGCCAATTCACGTCCAGGACCGGCTTCGAATTGCAACTTCATCTGGTTTTCTTACAATTTTTTTGTCTTTTAACATCCTTTCGCTACTTACTAAGCGATTCCCTATTGCATCTTATTAACACCCCAAAAGCTTAGTACTTATTTCAGAAACACCCTGTATTTAACGGTCTTAACAGCTGCGACAGACAAACGCACACGGATGTAATTTTGTAAGGGTTCTTCTAACCCTTCAAATAAAAGCTGTTATTTTTAATAATTTGAGGTTCTTTTACTAACTGCAGTGACCTCCGGGCAAGGGTCAAACCGTCATTTTTTTTTATATTCAGGTGCATTCCAATTACGGAAGCGTACGTACAGAAACATTTGGACCACACGATTTTTTGGTGCAGGAAGAAGACGTCGACCTTTACAAACATTAAGTGGTCAAAATAAACTTCACCGATGTCAACGAACTCTTTTAAAACCAGATGATGTTAATAGAACGCATAAATCTTCGCGAGAGAATACGACAAAACGTTTTACGACATCATACAAAATAAAAAGAACAACTGCACGTTGTTGCTAACGAGTTCGTTTAAATAAATAATTGTATAACGGCTACAAATTGTTATTTAGAACAGCAGCTACTGTTGGTGTAAAGTAATTTTAATTTGTACAATATATAACTCAAAAAAAAATAATTGAAAATTGATCATCAATACGTGTTAACGTTGTCCGATTATTTAATGACAACTTCGTACCCAAAAGGGTTCATATAAAAGTTGTTTGTCGTGGATACGTCTATTGTGTAAAACGATTTTAATTTACAATTAGTTGAACTGAATTGGTTTCGAAAATGTCATAATGTCATTGCAATTTTTTAAATGGAAATAGAAGATGTTACCGTGGATAGAGAAGGTTAGAAATGAAGAGGTATTAGAATGAATAGGAGAATTTCTATGGAAGTCAATAGAAGTAGGCGAGATAGGTTGGTAGGACACCTTCTCAGGCATGAAGGTCTAGTCAGAGACATATTAGAGGCAGAAACGGGAGTTAGGAGGGGTTGAGGTAGATCTAGATTAGATTACTGTTCGCAAATAGTTAAGGATGTGGGATATTCTAGTTTTAGGGAAAAGTGAAGATTAGCTCAGGATAGAAAAGAGTGGAGTTGCGTGTCCAATCAGTCTTAGGACTGACGACCTTATGATGTTGGAGAAGTAATCGTCGATATTAGATACAAATGTCGATTTTACTTCAACTACTTACACTTTGTACAAGATAATATCTCTTGCGTAATAGATTTTAAAATAAATTTAAAAAAATACACTTACCGCGTGTTTTATAAGCCGGTACTCTCTGGTTCTGCCTCCTCCTGGTCCTCGCTTGAAGGGAATCGTAATCAGGTTCGTCCAAGCCGTTTCCATATCTTTCTGCCTCAGTGTTTTCCGTCCTGTACCTCATTTCGTGACCCACACGCACTCCGTTCCTGAGGTATTCCACGTCTTCCTGTTCACGTCCCTTGAAATACCTACATAAGTAAAAAAAAGACTTAATAATTTTTTTCATCAACTTTTCGATCTCGTAAAGCCAATGGCCAAAAATTACAAATAATAAAATGAATATGTTTTTACCTTTCATGCGATTCTTTATGTTCGTTTACGTCGGGTGCATCTTCGGGTAGTTCGTCATCGTTTACCTCCTCGTGTTCGGTCGTCCTTTGGGTTTCCGTGACAATGCGTCCGTCAGGCCTTACTGAACTCAATTCTCTCGTTTCTTCGGTGTCTGTAACTTGACGGGATTTGTGCGATTCGTTGATGAGTCGGGGACCAGTTGAAACAAGAGCTTTCTCGTGGTCCCTCAATATTATTTTTCGTAAATCGCTGTCTGGACCGTTGACAGCTTTCAGGAATTCCTGTAATCAAAATTAATATGAATAATATATTGTAATAACTGTAAGCAACAAGTCCATTTTTGATCTCAGTATTCATTATAATACCAAACTTTGACATCAACCCTTAGTCCGGCCCTGGTTGTAATAGATAATAGTAAAACCGCTTAGACGTTTATGTAGCTATCAAGTCAAGTCTCATAAATATGTTTGAAAATCATCTTTTCTACCAAAATTTACTTCTGATGTTGACAATATACCGCCTGGCGTCCGCCATATTGGATATTGACTTAATATCTACCGTATGTCACCCGCAAACTCAATAGGAATCATAAACATTGAATTCGTTCTACGATTTTATGTTTTACTAACTTCTTTAGGAGAAAGATTTAAAATTCCAAACACTGAAATGACAAGTCGAGTTTTGATCTTAGTATTCGTTATAATACCAAACTTTGACACCAACCCCCAATCCGGCCCTGGTTATAACTATTTCGTAATAGATAATGATGAAAACCGCTTAGAAATTTGTGTAGTTGTCAAGTCAAGTCTCATAAATATGTTTGAAAATCATCTTTTCTACCAAAATTTACTTCTGATGTTGTCAATATACCGCCTGGCGTCCGCCATATTGGATATTGACTTGATCTTTACCGTATGTCACCCGCAAACTCAAAAGGAATCCTAAATACGGAATCCGTTCTACTTTTTTAAGTTTTACTAACTTATTTAAGAGAAAGATTTAAAATTCCAAACACTGAAATGAAGTTAATGAAAATTTCAAAGACAAGTCGATTTTTAATCTCAGTATTCGTTATAATACCAAACTTTGACACCAACTCCCAGTCCAGCCCTGGTAACAACCATTTCGTAATAGATAATGGTGAAAACCGCTTAGACATTTGTATAGCTATCAAGTCAAGTATTATAAATATGTTTCAAAATCATCTTTTCGACCAAAATTTACTTCTGATGTTGACAATATGGCGCCTGGCGTCCGCCATATTGGATATTGACTTAATATCTACCATGTGTCAACCGTAAATTCAAAAGGAATCCTAAATATGGAATCCTTTCTACGATTTTATGTTTTACTAACTTCTTTAGGAGAAAGATTTAAAATTCCAAACACTGAAATGACAAGTCGAGTTTTGATCTTAGTATTCGTTATAATACCAAACTTTGACACCAACCCCCAATCCGGCCCTGGTTGTAACCATTTCGTAATAGATAATGGTAAAAACTTAGATATTTGTGTAGCTGTCATGTCAAGTATCATAAATATGTTTCAAAATTATCTTTTCTACTAAAATTTACTTCTGATGTTGACAATATGGCGCCTGACGTCCGCCATATTGAATATTGACTTAACATCTACCGTATGTCAACCGCAAACTCAAAAGGAATCCTATACAAGGAATCCTTTATACGTTTTTAAGTTTTACTAACTTATTTAGGAGAAAGATCTAAAATTCCAGACACTGAGATGAATTTAATGAAAATTTCAAAGACCTACTAAAGTGGAATTTTCATTGGTTTATAAACACGACAAAGAGAAAAGCAGAGCCATTATAATTACTTGGTGTCAGGGGTCGCAATATAAACAGAACAACATCTGACAGCCTGTGCATTGACGAAGTTGCTTATCAGATGTCAGGTTTAATACTTACTTATCAGTCTCTTTTAGAAATGATTTTCACATTCATCAAGCGGGTTTTTTTTTTGGTCGTTTAATGAATATATGTATGTGTGTACATGGCTGATGGTCTTTCTTTGGCACACTTCGATTTTATTTATAGTTTCTACACACATAGATGAAAAACATTATTTTTAACAGATGTTTTATACTCGTTTGTTTACGTTCGAATTTACCGATTGGTTGGACAACGGTGAAATCGCCATAAATGGTATTTTTATTAGTGTTCTACGCTAAAAATTAACAACGGTACTTAATGGAATCAATTCGGTGGTCAGATGCATACGATACGTGCCTGAAATATTTTTATCGCATGCACGATTGAATGGATCGAAAGAAATCTTGATATATTAAAAATTAAAACAAACGCAGTTTTAGAATCTACGAAAGGTGCCCTTTTATTTGATACCCCACTCGACTAGATGCTACAGAAAGCATTTCCGGCGATTTAGTTCCCCCATCTTCCTCCCCAAAGCTCGAAAGCTCTAAAGAAAAATCAATTAACAATATTTTTATGATTCTGATCGTATCATATCGTATACAATGCAGTGGTTTTTATATTTTTATAGACAAGAAATCCTAAAATTAAAATTGAAATAGGGGCTGTCTTAGCAGGAGGGGGGGGGCGAATAAAAGGAATTTTTTCAATAAAGCTTGTTGGGTATCAAATGAAAGCTCATGAAATGAAGTATACAATAATTTATATTACTATTACATTAATAATATCCGTGGTGTATTTAGTAACTGGATAATGTCTACTGCTTTACGAAAGCCTGAAATTCGTCTACAGGGCACAATAAAGATCGCAGGGTAAAGTCACGTTCTACTTCAAGTGATGCCGTAACGGAGGGTACTTATTAAAAGTTACATAAAAATGTACATAACAATCAGAATGGGAGCCGCACGCATTGTTTAACGATAAATAATCGATATTAATCATTACATATAATGTCTCGCACTTAAACGTACAGGGTGTTACTGAACTTCATAATTATACCTATATATTTATTATGCTTCTATTTCTAATTTGTGAATCCATTAATGTGTTAGACGAAAGTGAGGTTTGACACAAAATATAACATTAAATTATTGGAGGTACTCCTTACAAGAACTTATGCAACAATAGAAAGTAAAATAGCCCGAGGAAACCTTAAAAGAATTGCATGATGGCACAAATCATCGACCATTTTCAAAGTACTGAACTAATATGTCTACGCGGAAATTATAGTCACTGTAATCGTAAATTAATGTTAATATCATCATCTTCGTCCTCAAAAGTGATAGATAAGATTTTTCTAAATGCATTTTATTATCTATAACTCGACAACTACTACAAATTTTGTTTAAGGATGTTTGGGAGGTACCATCGGAGACAAGAGTACATAAAATTATAAATTCGTGATTAATTAGGTTTTGTAGCATATCATGAGGTAAATAAACACTATCTATACTAAAAGAAAAGTATACGGTTTGAGAGAAAATTTGGAATTTGACCAAAAACTTTGAATAAAATAAGGAATAATATGGAAAATTTTTGACTGACTTTTGGCAGTNATATTTTATAAATATATTTAAATTCAAAATTATGAGCTACTACAGAATAAAACGCAAATTCTCATGAATATTTCAAATTTATTAATACAATTATTAATACATTACTTTATAATTGAAAAGCATGTTAACAATCAGGTGTACATGATCCTGAATGATAATTATGATAAAAACATTCGAAACAAACATTCTTTCTGCACCAAGAACGACAAATAAATGCTGTTTTGTTACAATGGTTAACGAATCTCCATAAAATGACGTGTAAAATTACAATTTTTTAAAATTTCAATAACTTTTTGTGAATCGATTTGTAATTTTTACAGGAGTTTTAGAATTGAATGAGGAACGTTCTTCGAAATTTTTATTTGTCTCGTAGCATTTTGACATACCTCCCAAACATCCTTAAGGAGATTGAGTAAACAAAGGATCGGATGTAAGCCCTGGTTCACCTGGATTTCAATAACTTTTTAACGATTTAGTGAATCGATTTGTAATTTTTACAAGAGTTTTAGAATTGAATGAGGAACGTTCTTCGAAATTTTTATTTGTCTCGTAGCATTTTGACATCTCTCCCAAACATCCTTAAGGAGATTGAGTAAACAAAGGATCGGATGTAAGCCCTGGTTCACCTGGATCAGGTATCAAACCCTAAGTAAGGATGCAGAAGTTAGAAAATTTACAATCGACCTATAAAAAGCTAACTTTCAATAGGCCTTTTGTAAAATTATCTCAAAAATGAAAAGACAGATCATGTTTTTTAGAAGCGTTGTTATGTCTTATTCAGGTTTCAAGTGTTTTAACGGTATTTGTCATTTGAAAAGTGAAAGCCCACACGATGACTTCATTATGGGCATGTCGGGTCTGTTACGTGGAAATATGGGTCACGAATTTTAAGATTTCGTTGTTAATACCGTATAGGTCAGGGCGGCGTGGCGTTTGTCTTTTTATGACAATTGCAATAATGAAACTGCGGAATCCAATGTAACAGCAGGTGGGGTGGGGTGGGGGTGGGTTAGCTTGATGCGAGAGAGCAACAACGACCTTCGTTAGAAGTTAAAATGTGAGAGATTAAATAACATACTATGCCCACGTAAGTTAGAAGCATTGATGGTGAAAGAGAAAGGTTTCAAAGATTGTTATTTATTAGGTATTAAACGAATGAATGAGGAATATTTCATCTGAGATACAGCAATAAGCATACGATGCAAATGGTTTGAGTACCGCGATTTCTAGGAAATCTTTTGAAATACGCTGAGGACAAACAGGTTTAAAGTATGGCCGAAAGAAGGTATGACGTCTCTCTAAACAATGATCGAACTATCGGTGTTCCAAGAAGCACGGAACCCTAAACCAGGCGGCCCCTAAGGCTTCGGAACTTTGAAAATTTGGAAAATAACACTGATGATTTGACAAAAACATATATTTTAACGCTTTTCTAAAAAGTGGCGGAAGAACTATCGGTGTTTCATGAAACATGGAACCCTAAACCAGGCGGCCCCTAAGATTTCGGAACTTTGAAAGTTTGGAAAATAACACTGCTAGTCTGGCAAAAGCTTATGTTCAAATGCTAATCTGAAAAGTGGTGGAACAACTATCGGTATTTCATGAAACATGGAAGCAGGCGACCCCTAAGGCTTCGGAACTTTGAAAGTTTAGAAACTAGTACTGCTGGTCTGGCAAAAGTCTATGTTCAAATGCTTCTCTAAACAGTGGAAGAACTGTCGGTGTTCTATGAAACAGGGAACTCCAAAGCAGGCGACCCTTAAGGCTTCGGAATTTTGAAAGTTTGGAAAATAATATTGTTGGCCCGGTAAAACCTTATGTATAAACGCTCCTCTCGAAAGTGGCGAAACTATAAAATGCATCCCCTCAAAAAATAGTTTGACGAATCGAGTCAACACCATCCCAGAAAATGATGACAGCCTCGCAAGTGGCTCCGTATACTAGTTTGTTGTTAACATTCTAAAATTACGCGTTATTTAGAAATTTTATTCCTTTTTATAAAAAGAGAAGCCCAAGAATCTTATGCATGGGGCTCCGGATGTCCAAAATCCGCCACACGGGTTCAAAATCACTTTAAATATTCATACACAAACACTATATGTTATTGTAAGGTGACATTGTGTTTTTGCGAAATTGAAGGAAATACTTCATAATTGGAAGTCCTTTTTCAAATTTGGACAAAACAAAACTTCAGTTCAAACTACTTTTGAGAAAAGCTTTTGCGGAATGGAAGAAAATGGTTTAATGTTCAATAAGTCGATTAAAAAAAAAAATTGCGTCGCGAATATCGCCTTGATCAACCCAACCCACAATAATAGTAATAGAACAGCGGCACTAACTCCTTCTCCTATATCTACAAACACAGACATGGTAAGTTGACTGAAATGCTATGGCTTGCTTGCAAAGAAGCATTCCTTTAAATGTTATACGATATTAGAATAGTAATGGTTACAAGTGACATTTAATTTGCATTAACTAACGTATGATACCATTCGAAAGGTATCAGCCACGAAGATGATTTGTAACAAGAAACGTAGAAATGTACAATCACTTCATCTTCATCATCATAAGGTCGTCAGTCCTAAGACTAGTTGAACACGCACCTCCACTCTTTCCTATCCTGAACTAATCTTTGCATTNAGGCATCGGAACTTTGAAAGTTTAGAAACTAGTACTGCTGGTCTGGCAAAAGCCTATGTTCAAATGCTTCTCTAAACAGTGGAAGAACTGTCGGTGTTCTATGAAACAGGGAAACCCGAAGCAGGCGACCCTAAGGCTTCGGAACGTTGAAAATTTGGAAAATAACACTTTCGGTGTTTCATGAAACATGGAACCCCAAACGAGGCGGCCCCTAAGGCATCGGAACTTTGAAAGTTTAGAAACTAGTACTGCTGGTCTGGCAAAAGCCTATGTTCAAATGCTTCTCTAAACAGTGGAAGAACTGTCGGTGTTCTATGAAACAGGGAAACCCGAAGCAGGCGACCCTAAGGCTTCGGAACGTTGAAAATTTGGAAAATAACACTTTCGGTGTTTCATGAAACATGGAACCCCAAACGAGGCGGCCCCTAAGGCATCGGAACTTTGAAAGTTTAGAAACTAGTACTGCTGGTCTGGCAAAAGCCTATGTTCAAATGCTTCTCTAAACAGTGGAAGAACTGTCGGTGTTCTATGAAACAGGGAAACCCGAAGCAGGCGACCCTAAGGCTTCGGAACGTTGAAAATTTGGAAAATAACACTTTCGGTGTTTCATGAAACATGGAACCCCAAACGAGGCGGCCCCTAAGGCATCGGAACTTTGAAAGTTTAGAAACTAGTACTGCTGGTCTGGCAAAAGCCTATGTTCAAATGCTTCTCTAAACAGTGGAAGAACTGTCGGTGTTCTATGAAACAGGGAAACCCGAAGCAGGCGACCCTAAGGCTTCGGAACGTTGAAAATTTGGAAAATAACACTTTCGGTGTTTCATGAAACATGGAACCCCAAACGAGGCGGCCCCTAAGGCATCGGAACTTTGAAAGTTTAGAAACTAGTACTGCTGGTCTGGCAAAAGCCTATGTTCAAATGCTTCTCTAAACAGTGGAAGAACTGTCGGTGTTCTATGAAACAGGGAAACCCGAAGCAGGCGACCCTAAGGCTTCGGAACGTTGAAAATTTGGAAAATAACACTTTCGGTGTTTCATGAAACATGGAACCCCAAACGAGGCGGCCCCTAAGGCATCGGAACTTTGAAAGTTTAGAAACTAGTACTGCTGGTCTGGCAAAAGCCTATGTTCAAATGCTTCTCTAAACAGTGGAAGAACTGTCGGTGTTCTATGAAACAGGGAAACCCGAAGCAGGCGACCCTAAGGCTTCGGAACGTTGAAAATTTGGAAAATAACACTTTCGGTGTTTCATGAAACATGGAACCCCAAACGAGGCGGCCCCTAAGGCATCGGAACTTTGAAAGTTTAGAAACTAGTACTGCTGGTCTGGCAAAAGCCTATGTTCAAATGCTTCTCTAAACAGTGGAAGAACTGTCGGTGTTCTATGAAACAGGGAAACCCGAAGCAGGCGACCCTAAGGCTTCGGAACGTTGAAAATTTGGAAAATAACACTTTCGGTGTTTCATGAAACATGGAACCCCAAACGAGGCGGCCCCTAAGGCATCGGAACTTTGAAAGTTTAGAAACTAGTACTGCTGGTCTGGCAAAAGCCTATGTTCAAATGCTTCTCTAAACAGTGGAAGAACTGTCGGTGTTCTATGAAACAGGGAAACCCGAAGCAGGCGACCCTAAGGCTTCGGAACGTTGAAAATTTGGAAAATAACACTTTCGGTGTTTCATGAAACATGGAACCCCAAACGAGGCGGCCCCTAAGGCATCGGAACTTTGAAAGTTTAGAAACTAGTACTGCTGGTCTGGCAAAAGCCTATGTTCAAATGCTTCTCTAAACAGTGGAAGAACTGTCGGTGTTCTATGAAACAGGGAAACCCGAAGCAGGCGACCCTAAGGCTTCGGAACGTTGAAAATTTGGAAAATAACACTTTCGGTGTTTCATGAAACATGGAACCCCAAACGAGGCGGCCCCTAAGGCATCGGAACTTTGAAAGTTTAGAAACTAGTACTGCTGGTCTGGCAAAAGCCTATGTTCAAATGCTTCTCTAAACAGTGGAAGAACTGTCGGTGTTCTATGAAACAGGGAAACCCGAAGCAGGCGACCCTAAGGCTTCGGAACGTTGAAAATTTGGAAAATAACACTTTCGGTGTTTCATGAAACATGGAACCCCAAACGAGGCGGCCCCTAAGGCATCGGAACTTTGAAAGTTTAGAAACTAGTACTGCTGGTCTGGCAAAAGCCTATGTTCAAATGCTTCTCTAAACAGTGGAAGAACTGTCGGTGTTCTATGAAACAGGGAAACCCGAAGCAGGCGACCCTAAGGCTTCGGAACGTTGAAAATTTGGAAAATAACACTTTCGGTGTTTCATGAAACATGGAACCCCAAACGAGGCGGCCCCTAAGGCATCGGAACTTTGAAAGTTTAGAAACTAGTACTGCTGGTCTGGCAAAAGCCTATGTTCAAATGCTTCTCTAAACAGTGGAAGAACTGTCGGTGTTCTATGAAACAGGGAAACCCGAAGCAGGCGACCCTAAGGCTTCGGAACGTTGAAAATTTGGAAAATAACACTTTCGGTGTTTCATGAAACATGGAACCCCAAACGAGGCGGCCCCTAAGGCATCGGAACTTTGAAAGTTTAGAAACTAGTACTGCTGGTCTGGCAAAAGCCTATGTTCAAATGCTTCTCTAAACAGTGGAAGAACTGTCGGTGTTCTATGAAACAGGGAAACCCGAAGCAGGCGACCCTAAGGCTTCGGAACGTTGAAAATTTGGAAAATAACACTTTCGGTGTTTCATGAAACATGGAACCCCAAACGAGGCGGCCCCTAAGGCATCGGAACTTTGAAAGTTTAGAAACTAGTACTGCTGGTCTGGCAAAAGCCTATGTTCAAATGCTTCTCTAAACAGTGGAAGAACTGTCGGTGTTCTATGAAACAGGGAAACCCGAAGCAGGCGACCCTAAGGCTTCGGAACGTTGAAAATTTGGAAAATAACACTTTCGGTGTTTCATGAAACATGGAACCCCAAACGAGGCGGCCCCTAAGGCATCGGAACTTTGAAAGTTTAGAAACTAGTACTGCTGGTCTGGCAAAAGCCTATGTTCAAATGCTTCTCTAAACAGTGGAAGAACTGTCGGTGTTCTATGAAACAGGGAAACCCGAAGCAGGCGACCCTAAGGCTTCGGAACGTTGAAAATTTGGAAAATAACACTTTCGGTGTTTCATGAAACATGGAACCCCAAACGAGGCGGCCCCTAAGGCATCGGAACTTTGAAAGTTTAGAAACTAGTACTGCTGGTCTGGCAAAAGCCTATGTTCAAATGCTTCTCTAAACAGTGGAAGAACTGTCGGTGTTCTATGAAACAGGGAAACCCGAAGCAGGCGACCCTAAGGCTTCGGAACGTTGAAAATTTGGAAAATAACACTTTCGGTGTTTCATGAAACATGGAACCCCAAACGAGGCGGCCCCTAAGGCATCGGAACTTTGAAAGTTTAGAAACTAGTACTGCTGGTCTGGCAAAAGCCTATGTTCAAATGCTTCTCTAAACAGTGGAAGAACTGTCGGTGTTCTATGAAACAGGGAAACCCGAAGCAGGCGACCCTAAGGCTTCGGAACGTTGAAAATTTGGAAAATAACACTTTCGGTGTTTCATGAAACATGGAACCCCAAACGAGGCGGCCCCTAAGGCATCGGAACTTTGAAAGTTTAGAAACTAGTACTGCTGGTCTGGCAAAAGCCTATGTTCAAATGCTTCTCTAAACAGTGGAAGAACTGTCGGTGTTCTATGAAACAGGGAAACCCGAAGCAGGCGACCCTAAGGCTTCGGAACGTTGAAAATTTGGAAAATAACACTTTCGGTGTTTCATGAAACATGGAACCCCAAACGAGGCGGCCCCTAAGGCATCGGAACTTTGAAAGTTTAGAAACTAGTACTGCTGGTCTGGCAAAAGCCTATGTTCAAATGCTTCTCTAAACAGTGGAAGAACTGTCGGTGTTCTATGAAACAGGGAAACCCGAAGCAGGCGACCCTAAGGCTTCGGAACGTTGAAAATTTGGAAAATAACACTTTCGGTGTTTCATGAAACATGGAACCCCAAACGAGGCGGCCCCTAAGGCATCGGAACTTTGAAAGTTTAGAAACTAGTACTGCTGGTCTGGCAAAAGCCTATGTTCAAATGCTTCTCTAAACAGTGGAAGAACTGTCGGTGTTCTATGAAACAGGGAAACCCGAAGCAGGCGACCCTAAGGCTTCGGAACGTTGAAAATTTGGAAAATAACACTTTCGGTGTTTCATGAAACATGGAACCCCAAACGAGGCGGCCCCTAAGGCATCGGAACTTTGAAAGTTTAGAAACTAGTACTGCTGGTCTGGCAAAAGCCTATGTTCAAATGCTTCTCTAAACAGTGGAAGAACTGTCGGTGTTCTATGAAACAGGGAAACCCGAAGCAGGCGACCCTAAGGCTTCGGAACGTTGAAAATTTGGAAAATAACACTTTCGGTGTTTCATGAAACATGGAACCCCAAACGAGGCGGCCCCTAAGGCATCGGAACTTTGAAAGTTTAGAAACTAGTACTGCTGGTCTGGCAAAAGCCTATGTTCAAATGCTTCTCTAAACAGTGGAAGAACTGTCGGTGTTCTATGAAACAGGGAAACCCGAAGCAGGCGACCCTAAGGCTTCGGAACGTTGAAAATTTGGAAAATAACACTTTCGGTGTTTCATGAAACATGGAACCCCAAACGAGGCGGCCCCTAAGGCATCGGAACTTTGAAAGTTTAGAAACTAGTACTGCTGGTCTGGCAAAAGCCTATGTTCAAATGCTTCTCTAAACAGTGGAAGAACTGTCGGTGTTCTATGAAACAGGGAAACCCGAAGCAGGCGACCCTAAGGCTTCGGAACGTTGAAAATTTGGAAAATAACACTTTCGGTGTTTCATGAAACATGGAACCCCAAACGAGGCGGCCCCTAAGGCATCGGAACTTTGAAAGTTTAGAAACTAGTACTGCTGGTCTGGCAAAAGCCTATGTTCAAATGCTTCTCTAAACAGTGGAAGAACTGTCGGTGTTCTATGAAACAGGGAACTCCAAAGCAGGCGACCCTTAAGGCTTCGGAATTTTGAAAGTTTGGAAAATAATATTGTTGGCCCGGTAAAACCTTATGTATAAACGCTCCTCTCGAAAGTGGCGAAACTATAAAATGCATCCCCTCAAAAAATAGTTTGACGAATCGAGTCAACACCATCCCAGAAAATGATGACAGCCTCGCAAGTGGCTCCGTATACTAGTTTGTTGTTAACATTCTAAAATTACGCGTTATTTAGAAATTTTATTCCTTTTTATAAAAAGAGAAGCCCAAGAATCTTATGCATGGGGCTCCGGATGTCCAAAATCCGCCACACGGGTTCAAAATCACTTTAAATATTCATACACAAACACTATATGTTATTGTAAGGTGACATTGTGTTTTTGCGAAATTGAAGGAAATACTTCATAATTGGAAGTCCTTTTTCAAATTTGGACAAAACAAAACTTCAGTTCAAACTACTTTTGAGAAAAGCTTTTGCGGAATGGAAGAAAATGGTTTAATGTTCAATAAGTCGATTAAAAAAAAAAATTGCGTCGCGAATATCGCCTTGATCAACCCAACCCACAATAATAGTAATAGAACAGCGGCACTAACTCCTTCTCCTATATCTACAAACACAGACATGGTAAGTTGACTGAAATGCTATGGCTTGCTTGCAAAGAAGCATTCCTTTAAATGTTATACGATATTAGAATAGTAATGGTTACAAGTGACATTTAATTTGCATTAACTAACGTATGATACCATTCGAAAGGTATCAGCCACGAAGATGATTTGTAACAAGAAACGTAGAAATGTACAATCACTTCATCTTCATCATCATAAGGTCGTCAGTCCTAAGACTAGTTGAACACGCACCTCCACTCTTTCCTATCCTGAACTAATCTTTGCATTTCCCTAAAACTAGAACATCCTACATCCTTAACTATTTGCGAAGAGTAATGTAATCTAGGTCTAGCTACTTATAAAANGCACTATATGTATTTCTGTCATCCGTTTCTCACACTATTATTATTAGAGCCTTATTGCTGGATAGACAGAAATAATAATTAAAAAAAAGTCCAGAATAAGGCGAAATTGAGAAGGTTACATGGTTGTGTTGTGGTGAGAATATACAGAGAAACTGATTCACTATTGTTATTTAAAACCTTCTGTAACACCTGGAACCTTGACTTTTATTAAGATACGGTGCATTTATTCGTATATGCGAAAGTATCTGTATTTATTGATTTTATTTTTTATAGTAAGATCTTCTTTATGTATGTAAAATCAGTTGAAGGTTATTTTTGAAATACGTACAGTATAGGAGGTATACCTACTAAAAGTATAATTCTTGTATTTTAATCCTAATATTATAAATAAAAACCAATATGAGTTTGTTTGTTACCATTTTACGCCTTAACTACTCGCCCGATCATCATGAAATTTTTTACACACATTGTCAGGGGTACAAAAAAGGATATAGGGTGCCTTTTATACTGAAAGGCATTACTATTCCCGAGGGATAGAAGAAATTGTTTTTATGTGGTCGTCGATGATTTTTGACACATATTTAGGACAAAACCTATCATGAAATTTTGTACATACATTGTCAGGGGTACAAAAAAGGACGTACAGTACCATTCATCCAAAAAAAAGATAGTGTTCCCAAAGGATAGAAAAATTGATTTTATTGTGGTTATCGATGATTTTTGGGCACGAACGCGATCGAAGCCGTGGGTAAAACCTAAAAACTAGTACCTATATAATACTAATTAGCATTTTATTAGATAATAAGGTAATTTATTCGACTTTGAATAACATGACACTTAACCTTAATTTAATGAAATTTATGACAAAATTCGTGATATCATCTTAAAAAAAACTAGGATTTCTAAATTCTGTAAACTATTAAATTAAATCGCAACAGTTTTCAACACGGAGACAGTCGATTCATTACCGCAACTGGATTTCAATATAATTTGTAACCGGTAAAAGAAAAAAACAAACAAAAAGTTTCGCTGCATTCGACAAATGCTTGGTAAATTTGAATAGGACCTGTAGTTTTTTATTAATTAAGACAATAGTCACAAGGAAATATATATATATATTCACTGTTTTCATTGGTTTAGCTTGAATTTGTAACAAAATTAGTTTATTTAAAACAATTTCAAGCTTTCCTTTTTATTAACACGTTTATGTAGTCAAATGGGGTCTTATCGTGCGAGCCCAAAGTTATAAGATAAAAACTGCATGAATCAAATCAAAAGTCGAAGATGTTGTCTTTGTTTAAGTAAATGATTTATCAAGTTTGGGGATGCAAGAAACAGAAAATTGATTTTTATTATCAGGTTGTCATCTGTGAATCAAAACATATTTAGAACTGCTGGAAAATTATAAGTCTGTCCCTTTTCTTACGCAGAAATTGTATTGTATTGAAGAAAGAACATGATATTATTTTTAAAAGTAAGGTCGTTTCTGGAATAAATAAATTGAGAAATAATTGTAAACGACTCAAGTAAATTATTATTAAATTTTAATTTACATTTAACTATTCGAATCCATTAAAGCGGTTTCAGATAAATTGAGATTATTAATGAACAAAAGATAACTGATAAAGTCCTTTCAAATTCTTCGAGGAAG
>NW_020439363.1:1400528-1402914 GCF_000699045.2 Agrilus planipennis | reverse complement strand
ATTATAGAACAAACAAAATAGCTCAAACCGCAACGCCAAAACACGACACTGTAGTGTTGTTACCGAAAGGTTCTTCTCGTAAATTCCTTTTGTCGTACAGATTTATCGGCCGTATGATGAATAAAGCGCGGCTGCAGGCTCAAAAGTTTCGTCAGTATCGATCACCCCTTGCGGTATTCGTTCTTAACAGCATCGTTTAGTTATAGAAAATTTTGGTGAATATTACATCACCAAATGCTTCTTGTTGGGCGAAGAATGAAAAACATCAATCGTCATATAATAANAGTTTTTATAGACATTTGCAGTTTAAAGAACGTATGTTTTAGGACCTCTGTCTTGTTTTCTTTTATGAAATTCCTTTTGCATAGTATCCACAAATAGGTAAATTGTGTTGTAAAACCTTGTAGCTACATGTAGCTGCAACAGTAATAATTAATATTAAAAGCTATTATTACTGACCAAGTCCCTTATACAATATAAGATTTTCTGAGAATACCTGAAGGAAATTGCATCAATCATAAAAAACACATTCGGTTGACTATTACACATAATAACAAAAAAAAACTTCGAACGGCTCATAATTTATGGTCTCGTGATAAATACCGTTTTAGTTCTTAATCGTCACGAAGTTTATTATGTAAGCGCGTCCAATGGCAGCATAGAGAAGGCCCTGTAGAAATCACGTATTAGATACTATAGGCATACACTTGACTTGTAAAAGTTGAAATCAAAGCGATAAATTTGCACGCGAACTTTTCAATAATCATTATGTGTATATTATATTCGTACAAATTACATAGAGACAGAACCTAATCACCAGTTAATAAGTGTAACTATACAAACAGACACGAATAGGCCTTACAACACTCGCTTTTATTTGCGTATGTGAGAAAGTGTTATGTTAGGTTTAAATTCGAGCAGCGAAATAAAAGAATGTAAGAAGAATACAGCATATAATTAAGGAATAAGTCAGACGCAGCGGCTAAATCCGCGCGGATGCAAACTAAGTGTGTTTAAATTTTATTAACATAAAGGTGCGCGCACATCTGAACACGAACATTCGAGCCAAGACGAAAGCGACTTAAAACGGATGAAATCCGAACATCCTCGGGACAGATCGAGGCAATTTGCTATACTAAGGTTGTTCGTCCATATATAGTAGACGTACTAGTTCGTTCTCGCCTTACATCGAACGTGTTCGTGCTCTATTGAATGTATACACACCTTTAGCGCGAGCTTTAGTGTTTTTCTATTCGTTCATACTTTTCTGTGAGGGCCGTCGACTGCCAGAAAATCTGTGGCTCACTTCATATGGCTTAATCGCGTGTTTGTAGCCGCACACTATATTCAGACGAGTCATCCAGAAGAAGTATTAAACTCCTGTTAAACTCCGTGTAACGGGTTCGGTGCGGACACTAATACACTATGCTTATTGTTGTTCATAAAAACAAAAAACTATTAATTATCTAGACCGCCTCTTCTTCTTGAAAATGTTATCTTCTCCTATTTCGCATTCCTATAAGCATAGTTCTCGGAGCAACACCTACTTCTCCTTAATATATTCTTTATTGTCATAGCAAAATTGCAACTTTGTATAAAATCTTTCCAAATCGGAATATAATAGGTACGTTTCGCAGTATGTATACGTATACAAAGACAAGACACAGTCCTGTTGTGACGGCAAAACAGCCAGTGGTCAAATTAAAGAAAAAATGTGTATCACTTTTGTAAGCTCACTATGCAATATAGCACTTGATTTGTACAGTAGGTGCATATGTATTATTTGTAACAGTTACGTCGATACATCACGCTCTATTACACGCCAAATAAGCCGAAGCCTTTGGGTTGTTAACATAAGAGTTTTAACAGAAATTATATATTATTGTCAATATCCTTATGAACATAACTGCAATTAGTAATTAAACTATCTTTTGGCATTATGTAGTATTACAGCGAGTTTGTTGTTTGTTATATTTAGCTTTGGTTTTTATGCCGCATGTAAAAGACCTGAATGTTTCTAACATGCTACCTACCGATATTTTGGAAGGCATTAGCTCCTTATTTTTATCAATAGGTTCAAATTCAGATGTTCAAATATTTCGAAAAATCAAGCTGAATCATATGTAGATAATTTATATTTCAAATTTCCCGCTCTTCACAAAAATCTTTTTGAAGTGAAACTTCTTTACGCACGGTAGGGTAAGTTCGTTTCATGCGAGTTGCTATGTAACGAAATAATGCAACGGATGTCCCCTTCTACTCGGCCACGTAGTCGAGTTCGTAGTGGGGATCGCTTGAGCCGTGAGCGCGCTTCAATGCAACGTTCGTTACAGGCAACTCCGGCATGTATAGTGTAAAATTTAAATTCATAGTGTACAAATAATAC
>NW_020439363.1:1391375-1399611 GCF_000699045.2 Agrilus planipennis | reverse complement strand
TAAAGTGACTTGTATATATTACTAAGCAGAATTTTAATTTTAATGCTGAGGCAGAACCAACTCATTGTTGTTTGTTTAATGTAGGCCTATAGCATTCCCGTCCAATGGTATCATATCATAATAATAAATTATATTATTACGCGTAGAACCGCAAACTTTAAATTCACCGCATGAATTATGATTTTTTTAGCCAAACATTTTGTCATCGCGAGTTGCTTCTAATTGTAATTCTTACTCATGCGTCCACAAAGTCTTAAAATTTCAAATTAAACAACTGTGACCGCAAAATTACTCCCCACAGATACAATTTTTTGAATTACACCGCTTCCGTAATATTCCCTAATATCTAACATCGCCAGCAAATTCCAATGACTTCATAATTTTTTTCAAATAGCTATTTCAGTAACAATTTTAGTGGATCATTTTTGCATTCATCATAAAAAAGGGATATTAATAACCATACTTATGTAACGTACAAAAGTTGCTCATAGTATGTCACCAAATTATGTCTTTTATTACAGGTTTATTACAATCTTATGGTCAGTAAAAAAGAGAACGCTTCAAATATTGAATTCTTGAATTCCAAAATCAAAATCAAATAAAGTTCCTTGTAATTATGAATCAAATTTGGGAAAAAATATGGAAACTTAGGATTCACCAACTACCAATAAAAATGGCGACAGGGGGTGGTCTACATAAGGGGACTTAATTTCAAAACTTGTAGGTAAGTATAAATGCAACTGAGGCATAAGATATTTAAAATTAAATATTGTACACTAAAACGACGGCAGAATTCATTTTGCTAAAGTTTTTGTTACAGATCGTGAGCAAACTTAACACTTGCACATTTATTAGGTATTCTACAGCACTGAAGACGTTCGAAATACAGCTCTTCCTACCTCCAATGTAATGTTAACGGCTGATTGGAGCAATGATCTATCTTTGCTCATTTTAGCTGTACTTACGTGCATCGACGAGTGTGCATTGACCAACTGAACATATCGCAAACGATGAATACTTTACTTTTAAATATTGTTTAAATAAATATATGTATATTATTATGTATCTACCTGCTAAAAATTGGGCAAATTGTAACCATGTACATACATAATTATGCAGGCCATCTTTCTTTCTAAAACCTTGTATATTTTAATATCGGAAATTGAAATGAACTTCGTCGTCACTCTAACTACTTATAGGTATTTGTATACCACTGCTTTGTTTTGTGTTGAGATAATCAAGAGTCAACTGAGTATTATATGCGTTTCATTTTTTTTTTCTGAACAAGTTGTTTCCCGGCGTTTGCCCTCCACAAACAAAAGCATCGACTGACTGGATCCAATTATATCCATAAATAGTGCGATTTATTCCCAGAGATAGCGACCTGAGCTACTTTTGAACCGTTTTCTCGTTAAGTGCAAGATTTTAACGCAACACTAACTAAAAAGCAATAACTATATCTACTATATTCTTGCACAGTTACTGTCAATCGAATGAAGTATCGCTTACAGGCATTAAAGTTTTCTATTTCAATTACATGGATTTCCTTTTAATAAAAGACATTTAAAGCGATTTGGCTTGTTGTAAATTTCTCGACTTGTTTCAACAAATATAGAAACAAGACACCAATTGGTATTGTTGCACAAAGAGACAAAAAATGATATCATAAACGCATTTACAGTAAAAAAAGTCTCATTCTACTCATTTTTAGTTAACACTTTATTTCCGTATTTTTGATTTACTATATAATGTTTAAAGCTCATATGTTCTGCATATTACAATTACAATTTTACTGTGATATTTGCGTTTCGAATTTTGTATAATCGACATTGTAAATCTATATCTTGTATATTTTTCTTTACATCGATTCTGAACATTTTCGCTTGTGAGATTTAAATTTTTATTGACATTGCAATTTCTTACTTTTTTGATTTTAAAATTTGAATATAGCCAATATTTTAAATCATGTTGTAATTTTATATTCTTTATTACCTTATGATATTTTAGGCTAGCAGTTTTTCTAAATAATATTATCGTCCCATGCTACTTGACATACGAAGCTTTCTAGTTGATACTCATCATTATCGTCAGTCTGAAGACTGGTTGGACACGAACCTCCACTCATTCCTATCCTGAGCTAACCTTCGCATTTCCCTCATACTAGAACAACCAACATCTTTAACTATTTGCGAAGAGTCATCTAATCTAGGTCTACCTCTACCCCTCCTAACTCCCGTTTCTGCCTCTAATATGTCTCTGAATAGACCTTCATGCCTGAGAAGATATTCTACTAGCCTATCTCGAATATTTCTTATTGACTTCCATAGAGTCCTCTGTTATCCTATTCTTTCTAATACCTCTTCATTTCTAACCTTTTCTATCATTTTTCATCATTCATTTCATCATTCGCCTATTTCGAACGCTTCTAACCTTTTCTTTTACACCGCGCCCACTGTCCATGTTTCGCACCCGTACAACGCCGCACTCCAAACATATACCTTTAACAATCTTTTTCGAATTTCTAAATTAACCGTTCGTGAGCATAGAATTTTTTTATTAAAGGCGATACGAATCTGCGTTATCCTCTGCTTTATATCCCTACTACCCCTTCCGTCCTGACTGATCTGACTGTCCATGTTTCGCACCCGTACAGCGCTGTGCTCCAAACATACAACTTTAACAACTTTTTCGAATTTCTAAATTAACCGTTAGCGATCATAGAAGTGACTTCTTTTTATTGAAGGCGACTCGAACCTGCGCTATCATCTGCTTTATATCCCTACTACTCCTTCTATCCTGACTTCCTAGATACCTAAAATCGGCTATTTCTTATAATTTTTCGTCTACTATCTTAATATTCGCTCTTGTTGTTGATACTGTAGTTGCCTAATTTTGGGTATATGATGGCGTTTAAGACCTGTTGTATCACAAGCGCTAATGACAGAAACAATTTTGCATTTCTAAATCTTTCTAATGAAATAATACCCAATTATCGTAAGGAATTTTCATAAACATACGAGCCTGTTATTGTGTAAGAACATTTGAAACTTGCGTCTTCAACGTCGTCATTTTTACGAGGGGTGCTGAAAGCTGCCGAAAATTAATGCATTTATTTGCATAACCAGGCACTGGCATTATAATACTCTTTTAGACAGCCGGGTAGCCATTTAATTATGTAACGCAAACAGGTGGTTTGTTCTGAATAAAAAGTCAGCATCGATATACATATCGTATAATACCTACCGACATACAAATGTCTGGCCGTTTATAATGGAGTTATCATCGACACATTTATTAACCATATAACTAACTCCGTGGCATAGATTATAGAATGACGGTCGAGGATTACAAATTAGTTTAATGAACTTGGAACTGATAAACCAGTCCGTTTGGTAAGGTATCGTTTTACTCACAAGAGACACTTTTACTCGAAAGCAGCTTAACGAATTTTGGGTCAAGGCGGCTGAGAAATGTGTTTTACACTTACACACGTTTATATGTGTTTGTAAGCATGTGCGCGCGTATTTAGATAGAGGTGTAGACACACATGTGTGGCCAAACATTAATGTTACTATATATTACGATATTTTCATATCGTGGTATAGTAACTTTTAGGAATTTAGTACAGTTAGATCTGAATTTTTCATTTATTGGGGAATTTCTACCGAGTTACATAAAAGCAGATCCTGACTCATTGAAATATTTATTACAGTAATCTTCTGTTAGCTAAAGCCCAGGAAGTAAGATAATTTGGAAACGTTACTGTAACATATAGCCCTTGGTTTCCTTTTTATAGCTTTTTTTGCATCATTAAGTAACAAGCACTCTTTCTATAGCGAAAACGGTCATTTTATTTTTATGAATCCCGCTCTTGTTCGCCGTTTGTTCCGAATAATCTTTGGAACTGACGCGAGTCCGCCTTCGACGTCAAACTTAACTCATTTCTTTTGATAACTCCAAAATCTTTCTTCGTAAGAATAAAATCCCCGCCAAAATGTGTTAAATATTTATAGAAAATCATTTTGTGTTCACATATAAGAGTAAAATCTGTCCACTGAGTAAATACAAGTTTCAATAATTCATAATTATTTCGGTATAATAAAAGAAAAACAATTTACTGGTATGCAAGGCAAAAGTAGGGAAAAAGAAAGACAGCATACGAAAAATTAGAAAAAATCGTTGATTTTTGGAATCTAGAAAGTCAGATAGGCGTTAACAAAGAGAAGTTACTTCTATACTTGAGAACAGTTAATTTAAAAATTCTAAAAAGGTATATGATCGAAGCACGGCTCTGTACGGGAGCGAAACGTGGATGGTGGGCGCAGTGGAAAAGAAAAAGTTAGAAGCGTTCGAAATGCGGTATTACAAGGGAATGATAAAGATACCGTGGATAAGGAAGGTTAGAAATGAGGAGGTATTAGAAAGAGTAGGAGACCAGAGAACGCTGAAGTCAATAAGAAATAGGCGAGATAAGTTGGTGGGATACCTTCTCAGGCATAAAGCGCAAGTTAGAGACGTATTAGAAACAGAAACAGGAGCTAAGACGAGTAGAGGTCGACCTAGATTTGATTACTGTTCACATAAAGTTAAAAGTGCGAGATGTTGCACTAAGGATAAGAAACAGTGGAGGTGCGTGTCCAATGTTGATGATGATGATAATGCCAAATGTTTTAGAAAACTGTTCAAAATTGCAAACCCCATAGTTGAGCCTCGATTCACTTTCAGCACTCTTACTAGAAGATTCAACATTTATTCTCCATTTCATCCCTTAGTTTGGATAATATTAAAAATAAAATAGGTGTCGGTTCTTGAAGAATAAGAACCTTCCAACCTTTAATTGCCTTGAACTTTATTTAATATAATCAACATGTAGTTTCAGTAAAAATTTTTTAGTGTCTACATGCTACTGATAAGTAATCCTTTAATACTAATGTTGCGGTTCGTTCATTAGTTCCACAGTGAAATTGACATGATAAAAGTGGCTAATTAGTCGACATAAGTAAATCGGTCGCTACCTACAATAACGCCAACAGGTTTAAGTGAAATCAAAGTTATGTCGCGCGGGATTATTATTTTCGTCGACATAATTTTGCGTGAATGTATACTCCTCATTCTATATAGTAGCTTCTTGCGCTAATTCAATTCGTAGGACTCAGCATATTATAATAACAGCTGAGCCGATGATGGAGCTCGGACCTGTTGCTCGTTCATTTATTTTTTGTTCTTTATATCCATTTTATCCGTCTCACTCAGTTAATAACTACGAAGAAACAAGCACATGTGTGCCGTTCAATGTCAGGGACGCGTCTTATTTTCAATTTCGCAATCTAATTTATTATCTACTTCACGATCGCGCAGTGCGAAAAAACTTAACGCGACGCATGTTTATGAGACAATCAAGACTAGTAGCGGCGGTGTACGCCCCGCATTCCATTTTTATTACTTTACCACTCGCCATATATTATACATAACAAATAAGTGTACACATACGTACGTACATACGAATAAATACACACGAGAACAATGTGCGACATGATCGAGAAACACTTGTAGTAAAATTTTCATCCATGATCACTACAAACCCAAAAGTACAGTCGTTCATCAGGATTACGACCGTCAAAAATATTGAACTATTGTAGTTATATTACTGAGATGCTTCGACAGGCCGTAATGAAGTTTCAAGATTATTAAATAGTGATGAATAAGGAAAGGTAACACTAGGACCAAAATACTGGTTTTTTTGGTTTTGATTTTCCAACATCTATTTTAGTTTTTAATATTGCTGTAGTACAGTTTTTTCATCCTGTCATCAAAAAATGAAAGAGGTCGAGCCTCCACTTAATTCCATACAAATGTGTCCACTCCAAGTCCTCCAAGTTTGTCTTTTACTGGATTGCACATGTGATAATTACAGAGTGTAAAACGCTTCGGCGTTATCAGCGGTGCTCTACTGCTTCCTGGAATAAATCTCACAGTTTCGAAGACAACAATGGGGTTTGGCTCGGATTAGAACAACTCCTCTTTTTCGCCATTAGTAATAATGGCCAGAAACAATTTCCGAAGCTGCTGGGCGACGATCACTTTCCATAAGCAGGACAATGAAGACAATGTTTTGTTCGGTAATGCTCCTGCTCGAACAGCCTTGGTGAACATCATTTTGGACGGCTTCTCATCCTCCCAAAATTGTTATTCACATGGGTTTTGTTACTGACACATTATTCGATTTTTGGCCAGCGTTGCTAAACCCAAGGAAATTTTCCTAGGCTTAGGAAATTTGAATCCAACTTAAGAANGTAAAACCTTGTAGCTATATGTAGCTGCAACAGTAATAATTAATATTAAAAGCTATTATTACTGACCAAGTCCCTTATACAATATAAGATTTTCTGAGAATACCTGAAGGAAATTGCATCAATCATAAAAAAAAAACACATTCGGTTGACTATTACACATAATAATAAAAAAACCTTCGAACGGCTCATAATTTATGGTCTCATGATAAATACCGTTTTAGTTCTTAATCGTCACGAAGTTTATTATGTAAGCGCGTCCAATGGCAGCATAGAGAAGGCCCTGTAGAAATCACGTAGATACTACAGGCATACACTTGACTTGTAAAAGTTGAAATCAAACAGGCAGGTGTACCCAAAGCGATAAATTTGCACGCGAACTTTTCAATAATCATTATGTGTATATTATATTCGTACAAATTACATAAAACAGAACCTAGTCACCAGTTAATAAGTGTAACTATACAAACAGACACAAATAGACCTTACAACACTGGCTTTTATTTGCGTATGTGAGAGTCCTATGTGAGGTTTAAATTCAAGCAGGGAAATAAAAGAATGTAAGAAAAATACAGCATATAATTAAGAAATAACTCAGACGCAGCGGCTAAATCCGCGTGGACGCAAATTAAGTGTGTTTAAATATTAAGTTAAAGGTGCGTACACATCTGAACACGAACATTTGAGTTAAGACGAGGCGACTTAAAACGGATGAAATCCGAACATTCTCGGGACAGGTCGAGGCAATTTGCTATACTAAGGTTGTTCGTCCATATATAGTAGACGTACTCGTTCGTCCTCGCCTTACTTCGAACGTGTTCGTGCTCTATTGAATGTATACACACCTTTAGCGCGAGCTTTAGTGTTTTGCTATTCGTTCATACTTTTCCGTGAGGGCCGTCGACTGCCAGAAAATCTGTGGCTCACTTATTATGGCTTAATCGCGTATTTGTGGCCGCACACTGTATTCAGACACTAATACACTATGCTTATTGTTGTTCATAAAAACAAAAAACTATTAATTATCTAGACCGCCTCTTCTTCTTGAAAATGTTATCTTCTCCTATTTCGCATTCCTATAAGCATAGTTCTCGGAGCAACACCTACTTCTCCTTAATATATTCTTTATTGTCATAGCAAAATTGCAACTTTGTATAAAATCTTTCCAAATCGGAATATAATAGGTACGTTTCGCAGTATGTATACGTATACAAAGACAAGACACAGTCCTGTTGTGACGGCAAAACAGCCAGTGGTCAAATTAAAGAAAAAATGTGTATCACTTTTGTAAGCTCACTATGCAATATAGCACTTGATTTGTACAGTAGGTGCATATGTATTATTTGTAACAGTTACGTCGATACATCACGCTCTATTACACGCCAAATAAGCCGAAGCCTTTGGGTTGTTAACATAAGAGTTTTAACAGAAATTATATATTATTGTCAATATCCTTATGAACATAACTGCAATTAGTAATTAAACTATCTTTTGGCATTATGTAGTATTACAGCGAGTTTGTTGTTTGTTATATTTAGCTTTGGTTTTTATGCCGCATGTAAAAGACCTGAATGTTTCTAACATGCTACCTACCGATATTTTGGAAGGCATTAGCTCCTTATTTTTATCAATAGGTTCAAATTCAGATGTTCAAATATTTCGAAAAATCAAGCTGAATCATATGTAGATAATTTATATTTCAAATTTCCCGCTCTTCACAAAAATCTTTTTGAAGTGAAACTTCTTTACGCACGGTAGGGTAAGTTCGTTTCATGCGAGTTGCTATGTAACGAAATAATGCAACGGATGTCCCCTTCTACTCGGCCACGTAGTCGAGTTCGTAGTGGGGATCGCTTGAGCCGTGAGCGCGCTTCAATGCAACGTTCGTTACAGGCAACTCCGGCATGTATAGTGTAAAATTTAAATTCATAGTGTACAAATAATAC
>NW_020439363.1:1356185-1385660 GCF_000699045.2 Agrilus planipennis | reverse complement strand
TGGGATCCGTCAAATGGGAGGAGCCTAAAAACATGGCGCCGATTAGGGAAAATTTATCGTAGTTCCTATAGTGTACCGTGCAATTTCCAAGTTTTTAAATTACGATAAAATGATAAGCATTGACACAATATGTGATTGGGCTGACACAAAGCCTCTGAAAGGAAATTTTGTTGAAGGTGAGCGTGTTTTTAATGCCAATCACATTATAAAATTCGGGAATAACAATTCCGGAAGCTAGCCTTCAAATTCCGTCAAGTTTACTGCCTACTTTTTACAAACTTCGGATTTAAAAAGTGATTCACGTTACAAAATTGGTGCAGTGATTCTGGGTTATTTAAGCAATATCATATCAATGACTTGCACGTGTAAAGCCGATTTAAGAGAACGTTGCAAACACATTATTGCAACTTTGTTGTATTGCAGCTGGTAAATCAAATACACAGGAATAAATAATTTCTCACTTTATAATTTTAGTATGATTCTAGTTTTAAATATTAAGGTTATGGCTGAAGGTAAATACTTGTTAAAATATAATCATGTGCATTAAAATGACGTGAACAAATTTTTATTCCGGAATTCACTTCTTTGATACTGCTTTCATCCAAGCTTCTATTAGTTTACTTTTTTCTCTAATTTTCCGAATATATTTTTTATGGTTAGTTTTTATTGGAAAGTAGTTAATGTAGGTGAATAATGAAGATCTATGTCTGAAGTGCTCTATTTTAATAAACAACTTTACAATTTGCGTGCACAGTTCCTAAGTAAATTTTTCCCTCATTCGAGTTATAAATTTTGCCACCAGATGGTGTATGCCCATTCGACGGATCCCAATAGTATAATTTAATTTTTGTATCAAATGAATGAAATGAAACTTACGACGCCGCTGACCTTACACAGTCAAGAATTAGAAGGAATTGAAAGAAGTGTCGTAGAATTTTTTGTGATTAGCATGCAAACATTGCAGTGGCAGTACTGAAATGGACGACATTGAGCAAGTACCAATTAGAAACTTCCTCTTATGGAAATCGTATAAATAAATTAATGAAGGAAATCTCAGAGTGGACTTTACTCAGGTTATAACGTACGTGTCTTGCGAAGCAGGCAGAAAAAAGCACTTGTTTTTACGCCGATTAATGGATACACTTTTTCGATGGATAGCCGCGCGACAACAGTCTAACAAGCGAGTGTTCGACCGAAGTTGTTACATAAAGTGGGTGTGACCAGGGGACGTTTTTTTTATGTTATTATCTACGCATATATGTGCTGGTATATTAATTGGGCCCTACTGATGCAAAAGCTTTAATCTAATAGCCACACAGTAGATAAATTAAATTAAAGTGACTTGTATATATTACTTCCCAATTTTTACAATTTCTTCAATCATCCATAGAAGCTGGTATTAATAATACAAAAGAAAAGTGACTAGAAATTTACCCCTATTATATGTCTTAGTTTTTTTTAGTTAATTTCAGTTTAAATTAAGTATATCTTCGACATTTTTGAAGTCATGGGCCGAAAATATTTTCATTTTGGTTTTGCGGACCTTTATAGCGATATCATTACGAGTGGCACCCATTAAAAAGATATCAGGCTATTGTTTTATTTATAAAGTTTACGAAATTATACATACAATAATTAAATTTAGCCAAACTGGGCCGCCAATGAAACTTCCGTGGGCCGCAAGCGGCTTCCCTTCCGCGGGTTGATGACCTCTGTCTTAAGACATTCACAAAAAGGTTTTTAATATTTTACGTGTAGACACAGTTTTAGAAAATACAATAAGTGATTGTTTATTCATTTACAATTGGTGTCTATTACCTGAAAGTTTGTGTAATTAATGAGGATGAAATAACTGGATGGGCTTTATAATAATTTTTATGAATATCGTAATTNAAAGAACGATGAATTGTAATATCAATATATATAAGGGTCAGAAAAATGAGCGAAAATGTTATTATTAATCTTTTGGGTCACTATCGCCGGATATGATTTCTTGAGAATCAGTCATAAATAAACGATATGTCATTTTAAACGGAGTCATTATATCCAAACTTTCGTATACCTAGAGAATTTAATAGGAAAACCAAACTTAACACTGCAATAACTTCATATTAAGCGGTTGGCAATATAGGCGGAGTCATATAAAGCGAATTCCACTGTATCTATCTTCATGTCATTAAATATTTAAAATTAGCTTAACATTTTCGTTTCTAATTGATCAATATATTGTGAAATTATCTGATCATTATTACTGTTAAATATCACTAATCTTTTGACGTGTTAAGGATGTTCAAATGCTAATATTACTTTTTACTGCAAGTCAAAGAATTTCTTACAGTGAATGCCAGAAACCGAGTTAAAGGTAAAAACAGAGGCGGATTAATGTCGAGAGCGTCCTAGGCTAGCACCCCATAGACGCCCCTCTGCCGTTTATATACTTTGCAAATAATTTTTGTAAATACTTCCTTATTTTTTTTTTTTAGTTTAAAAACTCTGCGCGTGCCCCTTTCTAACCCTGCGCCTCTAGGCATGTGCCTAGTTTGCCTTACGGATAATCCGTCACTGTGTAAAAATAATACTAAATTATTAAGCAATTGTAGTATATAAGTAATTTGTTGTTTATTAAAATGACTGTTTTGTGATGTAAAATAAACACGTTCTGCCATCAAAACTAAAACACTTATTTACTAAATAATCATAACCGCATCAATTTGGAGAGTGAACATTATTAACTAAAACGGTAATCTGTATATGTATGTATATAAAACGCTTTTACCAGTTTGAATAACGGATTGTACTTTATTAACTTAGTGCCTTGTAATGCGAAAAGCATTCGCGTTGTATTCTGTATTGGTTACCAAGTAATAACAGAGTTCTATAGCGGTCACAATTCACGAACATGAAAGTGACGACCACTTTCGCGAGCTTGTTCTCAGAAGCTACGGTATTTTTCGCACCGAACGATACCTGTGCATACTACGTGGCCGAGTTAGGAAGTCAGTCGGACCGAGGCCTCCATTACTATTATTTATTATTCGTTTACTAATAAAAGTCAGAAAATTATGTAACAGAATATTATAATGGTCAGCAAAAGTTAAAAAACAAACAAAACCGAGTGGTGGTTGTCTAAAAGAATTTAATGTAATGTAATAGGCGAGGAGTCGGTGACATTGAAAGTAGAGCGTTATCGCGGAATTGTAAAATTTTTATAAAAATTGATAATTGACAATTATATGAAAAAAATGGCCTTAGTACGCGTTAATTTACTTAGCCGAAAGTATATTTAAAAAAATAATGTTCTACCATCATCGCGAATTTTAAAGAATTGTAATGTATTTGATAAAAAATTTCTTAATTCAAATAGTCGAAATTTCTCCAGCTATATGGGTGTGTATGGTTGCGGGTCGAATGCCGACTTCCTTTAGAATAAGTGAGAATATACCCGAATCCTCAGCTAAAAAGTTCTCGAACATCTAGGATTGTTTTCAGCTGGAATGTTCTCGATTAAGCTGGTCCAGAACGTGTTTTGGGAAATTCGTGGACTATTATGTGTGCGTAGTGGGAATAGCTTCTGACACTATAATGTTTGAAATGTCCTATACTGTTCAAAAATTTTGATGTTTAGGTGTGTATGGGTTTACGGGTCGACCATCGGCCAACAAACACCCGCTTAGAATAAGTGATAATATAGTAGAAAGTTCTTGAATGTTTCTAGCGTGGTCCTCAGCTGGAATGTTCTCGAATGTTTACAATTGTACTCAAGCAAACTTTTAGCATAGGTAAGTGAGAATATCAACCCAGAGAAGCGGATTGTTCTTCAATTCCACTGTAATTAATTGTATCTTCCATTTTGGAGATTCGAGTTAGAGAAGCTTCACTGTAGTTTCNTTAAAATATCAATTACTTTTAAAATTTAAATAAAGTAAAAGAATAACTTCACTTGACTCTTTTTATTACATTTATGCTCATACATGTTTACTCTAAAATAAAATTATTGAACTTGGTCATTTTCGCAACTTATGTAAGGAAGCTCATGAGATAGAATTGGTAATTACAATAAAACACGAAAATTTAAAAAAAAGTGTCTACGCGATAATGATGAAATTTTACCTTCATTCACATCCTTCAAGCAGGTATGCCGTGTCCTTTCGGCTAATAAATATTGGTAAGTCAATTTTTTTCTTTTAAATTAAAAAATTTCATTTCGAATACAGTACAATTCTTAGAACTCGGCTGGGTACCGGATGCCCAAGCGAAAAAGAGCAAACACCAACAATAATAATTTAATAAGTATGACAAAAAATTTGCCTAATGAAAATTGATAATTCTCGTGAACAAAAATATATCAGTATGACCGAACTGTTTCAATTTTTGTTACTTGCTGGTATACATTACGAACTCGTTTTAACGGTGTCAACTCAACCCTCTCGTTGAAAATCCGCCAACCAAAAATTAAAATTTCATTGGTTGATTGTTTAAATGACTTCTTGAACGGGACACAATGTGATTTGGGATGTTGGCGACAGCAGTACTTAATGGGAAGTCCAGCACCAGAACGAAGCTTCGCTTTTTAGGGAGGTGGACCACTCACTTCGACGGTTTCCCTCCCCAAATACTCCCATCTCCCCCCACACTCAACCCACTTCCCAAACTCAACCTTTCCATTTCCTTCCCGGGAATGAGCAGCCTTCAGGTTTATCTCCCCACTCGAGGAGGGGTTTTAGTCGGTGTTAGGGGTGTTAGGGGGTGTCTTTTGAAAATTTCCCCTCCTCGAAAATAAACTTTTTTTTCTAGATTAAAAAATTTGTAGCTACTTTTTGAACATTCTTTTCTGGCTTTTACTTACCGAGACGCAACTGTATAAATGTAAGAAGAGAACGGGTTTGTTTCCGTGAGATGCGATCATTGTCACTGGGTCTTATTGTGTCAGACACGGCCATGTATCGTATGTGTATGGGGTTACAATTGTCCGGTAATTTAATGGTTTTACGAAAGGTTTAGCGTACCACTATCGCTGAATTATTATCGCGCACGCTACTCAGTCCGTGTATGGGTAATTTCCTCGTAAAATCCCGTCTTAGTCTCGGGACGTTGTTGCTGTTGTTCAGAAAACAAATAGCTCGAGGTGTTTACCGCGGGATGCCATAAGTAAGCCGTTTGTCAATTTCCATTTGCACCCATTTTACCGACCGACACACCCAGCTCACGTACGTCCATTCACACGCCTGTCTTCATCCGGCTGAGAGACGGACGAAATAGCTCGCCTGTCTAAATGACTTTTCTGCTAGAATTGTTTTTCACAGTGCACATCGCGTTTCCAACCAGTGGATACAGGGAAACGTCGAGAAATAATAAGACGCCACCAAACTCTGGCAGAAAAAGATTACCTATTGCCAACAGCTGAGCACTGGACGATCGTTATACGAAAAGTACCTACAGAAATGGACAATTTCAAAGCCAAATAACTCACTGGTGTCTAATCATGCCTCACATGAAAATATATCAAGCCGATCAAAAGCCAATTGATAATTATAACTGAATCTAAACAATGGAGTGTCAAAAGATAATGAATACATATTGCAAGAAGTTGTAAGTCGTACGTTTTGCCTTGGTCTTCATCTTTGGAAGACATCTTTAATGGATTGCATGACGATTTAGTATCATGTAATTTATATTGTCGTCTACGACATCGTCACTGAATTCACTGAAGATTTCTACTATCGACCACGGCTCGTCAACTATGAAAATATCAATTCTTCATTAGATGATGATAGAAGCCCTGAAAACCTACTAAAAGTTATACGTTTAAACCTTAATGTTTCATTTTGATTTACGTATGTACCAAGTGCATCTATGAAAAGTACATATTTTATTTATAAACATATTTCTATTATATTATTTGAAGGGATATAAAAAGTGCTAACGCTAATCTTCAGATGCAGGTCATGAGATGAGATGAGAAGAGGTGACTGTGTAATTAGCAATTATAGGCGGAATTAAAGACGAAAAATTTATAAGGATAATAAGTAAAAGGGAGAGGAAGAAAAGAGGCAAGTAGCTAAGGAGCGAATGCAATGGAAATTCTATGAATGTAAATGATAACAAGCTTGAAAGTGAAACTATCCACTAATGATAAACAGTGACAACGAAGCTATAAACAATTCAGACAATGGGCAAGGGAAAAACGAAGGAAAAAATTATTAGTTAGAAAGAAAGGAGCTGTTAGAAATAAAAAAGAAAAATAGAGAAATTTCTGAAAAAAAAATAATGGAAAGAAGAAATTGCATTAAAAATGAGTTAAAAAAAAAAAGAGGGACAAGGAGGCATGAAGGATTGATAAACAAAATAAAGGAAACAAAGGAGAAATGCAGTAACAGCTGCGAAGAATAGTTAAGAATAGAAAATGACAATTTGAAATTAATAATATGGTAACAGAGAAAATAGACGAAAGTGAAAATAAGGAAGATAAAATGGATATTTTAGAGGAACAGGTTAATTAAGTATATGTGATAGATAAGAAGCTATATAATAAAAATAAAATAGATAAGAAGTTGAATATCATAATGGTTGAAATGGATCTGAGTGAAAAGAATTCGAAAACTGATTTATCAAAGTCTATAAGGGACAAAGTGAAGGAGACAGTAAATTTAGTGCAGACATAGAAGGTTAACGAAAGGGTGTATTGGGCGAAGGTATAGAGGTTCTAGAAAAAAATGAAAAAATAAAAGAGTAAAAATCTGAAAGAAACATATATATATATATATATATCAAGAAAATTTGACGAAGGAAATTATGAGACAGTTGGTAAAAGAAAAAAAGGATAAAAATCCGGAAAGAACAATGAAAGTATGATATAAGAAACTGTATGCACATAGGTGATAATTGATAGAGTGGGATGAAAAGATAAAGGAGTTGGTAGAAGAACTATCATGGTGACAAGAATAGGATACAAGAATGTAAAGGAAATTGAAACAAGATGAATGTAAGTACGTGAAATGAAGCATTGAAAAGATGGTTTGGAAATAGTGCGGCTTGTGTTCTGAAGGTTGTTTTACTTATTTCTGCAATTAGTGTCGGAATATACAAATAACTTAAGATTTACAATAACGCTATTCTTATTTGAAGGGATACTTCTCTATTTGCTACCTATACCTATACATAGATAAATGTTTCTATTGGCTTGACAAAGAATAATAATTGATGTAAGAAGCCTTGGGGCGACAACCCATCGAGTCATATCAGCTTCAAACCACTTCATAACATAACAATTAAAGAGCAAGGTAACGGAGAGTTGGACATTTGAAGTGATGTGTGCAGAACGCGAACGTTCAGAACTATCGAATGGGTCGACTAATTGCAACGACACTTCACACGAATTAGTGACAATGATCGATAAAGTGTCAGCACGTGTCCTATGTAGGTACGCACCTAAACTTACTTACCGCAAGTTCGTCCAGTTGTCACCGTGTTTTAAAACAATGGTCCTTTTAATTAGTTTTTAGAATATGTTAACAGATGTGAACGACGGTGAATACGATTCCTAGGCCATATTATTATCACCATCGTATTATAAACCGCGCAATGTACTAATCGGAATGTGCCAATTTTTATTTTCCACTGATAGGTCATTAAGTATGTACAGGAGTAGGTATATTGCGATTGTTTTAAAATATATGGTCCGTACACGATCTGCGCGGTCAACGTGGTTAGAACTGGTTTGGTGGCAATTAAAAAATAACTGTTATTCAGGTAGAACCTTGACGTGCTCTTGGAATTTAAAAAGACACTTATTTACTACGCCTATAGATACACACATCTACACTAAAGTATAAGCTATTATAGGTACATATTAAGGGTTTAATAGGGACTCCGTATTCAAAAAAGGAAAAACATTTATAAAATAATTCATATGTCCATATGTCATAGCTAAATTTGAAAGGAGCTAGGCCGATTAGGATTGTTTGTGGATCATTTTTAGTTGAAAAAAAATATTTTCTTAATTATCATCTAATTTTCTCTGTTCCTACCCGATACCTCATCGTTTTCATGTACAAATGATATACTGAAAATTTTCAAAAAAACAGACCTAAAACGGTTTATAATCGTCCCAGGGTACCACTTATTTAGAGTCTCAAAATATTGATTCTTAGTAATTACCCTTTCAAATAAAAAAAATCCTAAGAAATATAGGTCTCCTTGAATTTTTGACACGTCATCATACTCAACCCGCAGGATGAAATTAATAAATCGACGCTATTATAGGTGCATACATATAGATATCCTTTAAAGGTTTAATAAGGACTATACAACTTCATGTCNCATTTATAAAATTATTTACTGCATCTGTCATAGCTATATTTGAAAGGATCTAGGCCGATTAGGGTTGTTTGTGGATCATTCTCAGTTGAAAAAAAAATATTCTCTTAAAGTTCTAAATCATCGTCTAATTTTCTCTGTTTCTACCCGATACCTCACAGTTTTCATAATACAAATGGTGTACTAAAAAATTTCAAAAAAACAGACCTAAAACGGTTTTGTAATCATCGCAGGGTACCACTTATTTAGTCTCAAAATATTGATTCTTAGTAATTACCCTTTCAAATAAAAAAAATCCTAAAAAGAAATATGAGTCCCCTTGAATTTTTGACACGCCATCATACTCAACCCGCAGGATAAAATTAATAAATCGAAATTGTAAAAATGCATCAGAGGTTGCACAAATGTTTTTTTCCAGTGATATTTAGTCCAGCCCTGTTCTTTCTTTTGTTTTAACAAAAACAAGTTTATTTTAATTTACTATTAAAAATGGACAATTTGAATCAAAATTGATAATCCTCAGATTCCTGATAATGTTAATAATTATTATTAATTAAAAACCAATTAGAGTGGCCCCTAAAAAATGCCCTATCTGTTGTAACTCTTACTGTATCCGAGATAGCAATGTTGGGTACACTCGAAATTGACACCCTGTATTTGTCTGCCATTAGACTTTTACATGTTTATATCTGTTACAGAAAAACAATGAAAATATTCATTAAGAACTTGACGATTTTATCAAACACTGCTAAGTTTGATTGCTAATTGATTTCAGGATTTTAATTAATCGATGCGGTAATGACTTACCTACGGGTTAAACAGTTAAAGCAACCGATATGTTCTCAGAAAAAATAAAAAGTCCTTCAAATAATTCTGTATTAATAAACGTTCGACTACAAAATTATTTGGAAAAAAAATATTTTATGATGGTTGGCTTGTGATTATTGCTGGCTGTTATTATTATTATAAAAAGACAGATTTCGGAAACTCAAACAATCCTCAGCCTATTGAATATCTGTGATTGCTAACTCGAGTACATTTTCTATGTGGTTTGTAGTTTTTGTTTCTGAATGCCTTAAACAGCCATAATCTAATAGTTCTGTTAAAAATGGTAATATAAGCCTTTCAGCTCTTTTTCCTCTATGCGCATTTTGTTTGCACGGTGCTTTTCAAGCAAAATTACGAATTACGTAAAGGTAAGATGTCCTTGTAGTGTTTGTGTCTGTTGGGTTAGGCAATACAATGCCGAATAAACCATAAACAGTTTAGGATGGGCAAAATGTCTTCACATACGTATGTCCATGTACGTTTGTATTTGTGTGAATAGGTACAAAAGTTACGTGTATGGAACAGCACGACAGCGGCTATAACAGGTTGATAAATTTGTTTATACCATTTACGAAGCAATAAAACGATTGCGAGCGCTCGATGGATTTTATTATAGTTGTTTCGATGTTAGATTTATTAGTTTTGGATGTTATTCGATAAGTGGTTTTAATTTCCATCTAATTTGCTGATACCGGCTTCTCAATTTAAAACAACAAAAAAAAAATACGGAAGTGTTGTTAAATTTATTACAACGTGGGTACGTACATCAGAAAAAAAAACAAAAATAACTATATAAAAGGCTTAAAACGTCAGGAATTTTAAAACACACCAACAACAAAATCTTCCTATCTTTTCTACCAAACACCATTCCAAGCAAATTATGTAATTAAATTATACTGCGTGATTAAGTTTAAAGATGTGCTATTGAATTACATTTACTGCAGATAAGTTTATTAAGAAAAACACTTTCATATAGTCTTACTAGTAAAATTTACTGTTGCTTCTTAAGTAGGAGATTGGTATAGGTAGTTTAAAATGTCATGAACCAGTTGTGTGAGAGGCGGGTGGCCTATATCGCATTTCGAAAGCAATAACTTAGTTGTTATTCTATTAATTCTACCCATCACTCGCTATTACAATCGAGGATAGAGGTCCAGATAAACTATAAGATGTGACGACCAGCGGTAGAAATGTAAATAAATTGATTAATGTTCTGACGACCTTATAATCAGGTATATATAGGTCAGAGGTTAGGTTAGGTTAGGTTAGGTTATCTCTGATGCCGGACGTAGTCTAACTACAGATATGATGTAGACCTCTGAAGAAGTTCGCCACTCGTGTTGGCGAAACGTTAGGAAGCAACTCTAACCAACGACGGGGTTTTTGGACCCTGTTTCAGTTTATTTTAATACTTTTTTAGTCGTTAGAGATAGATTTGCTTATCATTATTCGACCTATTTTATTTCATTATATTGGAAATTTCCATAATTTCAAATGCATACAAAGTAATCAAATATCTCTTGAATATTATTTGCAAACAATAATAGGCCTATTTGGACCCAATGGTCAGATTCTGCGAAAGTCTTCGACGGCAACCACCTTTGTTATTTTTATTNAAACAGGAGTTAGGAGGGGTAGAGGTAGACCTAGATTACATTACTGTTCGCAAATAGTTAAGGATGTAGGTTGTTCTAGTTTTAGGAAAATGCGAAGTTTAGGTCAGGATAGGAAAGAAAGGAGGTACGTGTCCAACCAGTCTTAGGACTGACGACCTAATGATGATGATGGATCATATGGAAGAAGCACAAAATTTCTTTTTCACACAAGCGACTCGACTTTTGGAGTCCATTCAAGTATTACGTAAACTAAATTTTAGTAATTTTAACCCCCACCTCCCTTGTCAGCAAAAGTAAGCAAAGCTGTTACCCCCCTATATTTACATAAACATTGGTTGCTTGCATATTTTCTTAAAATCTTTTTAACCAAACATAAAACACAGCGTAAGAGCGAGTGACCATTATCAGTTATTTTGGGAAATCCCTGAACATGAATTTTGCTTTTGAACATACACAAATAGGGTTGTCATATTTGTTACTAAGTTTTACAGAAAAATAAATATTACTAACATAATCCCCAACCAGACCCGCGTCCTCATAACATAAAAAGTAAACAAAGAAAATAGGAAGGGGGGCAAATTTAGGCTTCGTCCCAGGTGGCAGAAAATTATGCTACGCCACTGTACAGCACAAATGTAGAAAAATTCTAGTNTCTTGAATATTATTTGCAAACAATAATAGGCCTATTTGGACCCAATGGTCAGATTCTGCGAAAGTCTTCGACGGCAACCACCTTTGTTATTTTTATTATCGATGTTCTTCCAATTGTATGCAGGTTACAGGAATTTCATAGCTCGTGGCAGAATCATACCTTGTTGGGTTTTTCCCCTTAGTAGCTTCTGGCTCGTATTCTTTTGTTGCATATTGGTGTTGGAACCAGAACAATTTTTGATTTTGTCACATAATTTAGAGTTAGTTACGTTTTCACTTTCTTCTTGTTAACTTCCATTTCTAATTAGTTTTTCTTCGATGTGCCTGTAGTTTTTACGTACTTTATGAAGATTTCTCTAGGAATATATTGTTTGGATGTGTGTTTTTGACAATTGATTGTCCTAAATGGTTAACCCATGTCGTTATAATCCTATTAAACAAGTTAAGAACTTTGAAAACGTCTTGTTAATAAGTGCTGTTGCCAATTTTTGAATTTTGAATTTAATTTGACAATACAAACGAATAATATCTATATAAGTTTATAAGCACTCACATATTCGAAGATAATAATAGCTAACAACAACAGTTTGAATATTCGACAAACTGGGTTAGCATCATTTACTTTACACCCACCTTTTATAAATGCCAATTTAAAACACTCTCATCTTTAATAGTCGAAGCCATGTAGCAGAAACTACATGCATAACTTTTTATTATCAATTATAAAAACATAATACGATATTCTACAAAATTTTGGGTTATAAGCAAACGATCCCTTTATCACTCTTAATGATAGTTATTTTAAAATGCTGCTTCATTAATCCTAAGATGAATCCTAAAAATCCGTTTGCTATTTTGAATTATGTATGTAAATGAAGTAAGTTATGTGAAACGTTTGCAAATGTACATGCTTAATTTTACGTCTTTTTCTTTTAAGTACGGTTAATTAACATATTTTGAATTGAAAGTAGTTATTTTGTTGTAATTGGTGTTATAGGTGAATGATGAGGATAACGTGGATAGAGAAGGTTAGAAATGTAGAGGTATTAGAAAGTATATGAGAACAGAGGACTCTAAGGAAGTCAATAAAAATTGGCGAGGTAGTTTGGTAGGACACCTTCTCAGTCATGAAGGTCCAGTCAGAGACATATTAGAGACAGAAACAGGAGTTAGAAGGGGTAGAGGTAGACCTAGATTAGATTACTGTTCGCAAATAGTTAAGGATGTGGGTTGTTCTAGTTTTAGGGAAATGCGAAGTTTAGGTCAGGATAGGAAAGAAAGGAGGTACGTGTCCAACCAGTCTTAGGACTGACGACCTAATGATGATGATGGATCATATGGAAAAAAGCACAAAATTTCTTTTTCACACAAGCGACTCGACTTTTGAAGTCCATTCAAGTATTACGTAAATTAAATTTTAGTAATTTTAACCCCCACCTCCCTTGTCAGCAAAAGTAAGCAAGGCTGTTACCCCCCTATATTTACATAAACATTGGTTGCTTGCATATTTTCTTAAAATCTTTTTAACCAAACATAAAACACAGCGTAAGAGCGAGTGACCATTATCAGTTATTTTGGGAAATCCCTGAACATGAATTTTGCTTTTGAACATACACAAATAGGGTTGTCATATTTGTTACTAAGTTTTACAGAAAAATAAATATTACTAACATAATCCCCAACCAGACCCGCGTCCCCATAACATAAAAAGTAAACAAAGAAAATAGGAAGGGGGGCAAATTTAGGCTTCGTCCCAGATGGCAGAAAATTATGCTACGCCACTGTACAGCACAAATGTAGAAAAATTCTAGTCTACAACAAATTGTTCATAATTTTTATATCTTTTTACTTTTACTTATTTTTAATCTATATCTCTAAAAATAAGTTACTAGAGGTTTCATTTTAATAAAAACCGCCTAATCTTGTATTAAATCAATTTAACAATACGATGCCATTCTTTGTAAAATAAAAACAAATGCAGTAACGTCGAATAATCCAAAGGAAAACAATGGCACATTAACCCGAAACATGCTTGTCTATGAACAAAATCAGGGATTATCTAATAATACGTAATGCTGCCAACTGAAGAGATCGTTGTGCCCATTGTGAAGTCAACTTGCACTTGACTTACTTTATACGGACCAGGCGCAGCCGGTAGGCTGTTGATAGACAAATGAGAGGAAATGTTGTCAATGCCTGCTTGATGCCGTTGTTGAAATTCCGAGGCCTACATACTCAGTATACGTATTTTATTGTACGAACCTTCATACGTATGAACATACAACTTGTGTGGTGCTAGCCAACACATTAATAATTCTTGCTATAATAGAATTGATAGACACATGGTTATTTTTGAAGTAATACATTGCGTAAAATTAAAAATGTTTAATACAGAATTGACTCCCTTCGTTCGTGTTGTTTTTTCCTACCAAAACCTTATGATCCTAAGCAATCAAGCATGCCCAATAAACGCTTTAAACACAAGATTTATTTTGACATACTTATTTTTGCCCTCAAAATACCTCGGTCAGTGGACACTTAAGGAACAGTATAAATTTCGTCGAATACTTGTTACGAAACGTAGAAAAAATTTACAATGTCCAGTTAACCTCTGAAACAAATATTCAACGCGGCTGTTACACAGTCTGACCTGGTAGGATTACGAAATAACGGTTATAGCTCAGCTTCTTGAAATTTTTACTACCACATTTACCTTGCTACCGATCGGTGAAGGTGATGACATTTAATTGATAGATTTGTTGCGAAAGAAGGTTAAAAAGGGAAGGATGAACCAATATGATCGTTTGAAAATTCGATCACGTCTTCTAAGAAACTGAAACAGTAATAGAGTTCTTGGTATGAATCTTATTATTTCTGGTTTATATATATAACAGGTCAATTGAAAAGTCCCCGGCCTAAAATAGTAAAACATATTTTTTTTGCAAAATTCGTTTTTTTTATTCAACATAATTCCCTTCAAGGGTGATACACTGATTATAGCGATCCTCCAACTTTTCGATACCATTTTTGTAGTACGATTTGTCCTTTGCTTCAAAATAGGCCTCAGTTTCGGCGATCACCTCTTCATTCGACGAAAATTTTTTCCCAACGAGCATTCTTTTGAGATCTGAGAACAGGAAGTAGTCGCTGGGGGCCAGATCTGGAGAATACGGTGGATGCGGAAGCAATTCGAAGCCCAATTCATGAATTTTTGCCATCGTTTTCACTGACTTGTGAGACGGTGCATTGTCTTGGTGAAGCAGGACTTTCTTTTTCTGCAAATGCGGTCGTTTCTCGGCGATTTCGTCCTTCAAACGGTCCAATAACGCTATGTAATAGTCGCTGTTGATGGTCCTTCCTTTTTCAAGGTAGTCAATGAAAATTATTCCACGCGCATCCCAAAATACAGACGCCATAACCTTGCCAGCCGACTGTTGCGTTTTTGCACGCTTTGGAGCGGGTTCATCGTGTGCAGTCCACTCCGATGACTGTCGATTGGACTTCGGAGTGAAATGATGGAGCCATGTTTCATCCATTGTCACATATCGACGCAAAAACTCGGGTTTATTACGCGTGATCATCTTCAAACACTGCTCTGAATCATCAACTCGTCGTTGTTTTTGGTCAAAAGTGAGCTCGCGCGGCACCCACTTTGCACAGAGCTTTCTCATACCCAAATATTCGTGAATGATGTGATGTATACGTTCCGTTGATATCTGTAGAGTGTCTGCTATTTCATTCAATTTCAATTTACGGTCATTCAAAATCATTTTGTGGATTTTTTTAATGTTTTCGTCCGTAACAGCCTCTTTTGGGCGTCCACTGCGTTCACCGTCTTCGGTGCTCATTTCACCACGTCTAAACTTAGCATACCAATCCTTGATGGTTGATTTTCCTGGGGCAGTGTCCGGAAATTCGTTATCAAGCCAAGTTTTTGCTTCAACTGTATTTTTTCCCTTCAAAAAGCAATATTTTATCAACACGCGAAATTCCTTTTTATCCATTTTTTTCACAATAACAAAAGTTGCTTCACTAAAAATGCTATAATTCACAAACTAATGATCCGACAGCCGTCAAATTTATAGACGCGTCTTTTGAAGGTTAGGACTAACTGAAAATCATATGGATTTAGTTCTGGTGCCGCCATCTATGTGTCAGACCGGGGACTTTTCAATTGACCCTAGTACATATATATGTAGGCATTTTTACTTTTCAATAGGTTCAATCAAAGCAGTTTAAAAAAAAATGAATTTCGATCATGTGTCAAGAAATACAATAATAGGAAATCTGTATTTTGTAGATATGTATTCCATAAATATTGTAGTTTCATCATCATAGGGTTGAAAACTCAGACCCTTCACTCTTTCCATCATGAATGAAACTTTTCAACTTCCTAAAACTAGAACAACCCACATCCTTAACTATTTGTGAACAGTAATCTAATCTAGGTCTACCTCAGCTTCTCTTTATTCCTGCTCCTGCTTCCAAAAGTCTCTAACTAACCCTTCCTGTGTTAGAAGGTGCCCCATAATCCTATCTTCCCTGTTACTTATCGCTTTCCATAGCGCCCTTTGTTCTCCAACCTCCTCATTCCCAACCTACTTTAACCACCGTTCAGAGCCGTGCTCTATACCTACTAAAGCCTTTAACAATCTTTTTAGAATTTTTAAATTAGCCTTTACCACCATAGAAGCTAAAGGCGACTCAACCCTTCGCTATCCTTTGTTTTATATTTCTGATGCCCTCTTCATCATTAGTCTTTCTCAAAGTGGGTGATAACGCATCCTTGTGGACGCTGGAGTTCCACAGGGAAAAGGTAAAAGGCCTTTAAGTTTTAACTTAGAAAAAGGATAAGACTCATATGACACATTAATAGGAATATTTAAGTTAAAGTAATTTCGGAGGGGCGCCAGAAAATAATTGATTCTCAAAGTAGGCAATAAACGAAACAAGTTTGAGAACCTTTAATAAATATAATATTATTAAATTGTTTTTTTTTTAAAGTTCAATACATGTCNTTCGTTACTTATGTACATTTCCTAGTACAATATCGGAATTTCATACAATTCCTAAAATTGGGGCTCCATATCAAAATTGCTTTAAAAATGTTTAAGGGGCATTGAATAAACTCCAGTTTGTCGTAAATCTACCTAACCAAACAATGATGTCTCCAATGCGGGTAATTGTCCAGAATTGGGGCAATTTTGAAAAATTATCATTCTAAAAAATGTTTTTTTAATTATGAAGTCATAAAAAACTGTCTTCCCACCTTTTAATATCTAATCCTATTATGTAGAATATGTAAATTTACTTATAAATATGCTTTCATCACTGCTTTTTCAGTTAAATGTCGCTGCTTTATTGTGAATAGCAACTTATTGAACAATGATTTTTTCTTTCACGGGGAAATGAGTCAATTTTTCACTGTTTTACTTTCAAAGTGTAACAAAATTTCTAATGATATTGATGCACTGGATCCGAAACATTTTCCAATTTTACTTTCTCTCTCTCCCTTTTCTATTGCACATATTGAGATTGTAACCTTTTCACCAACATAAAGATTTTCTTTTACCTACCAGCTTTGTTAACCGTACGAACGTGGCGTATTGTTCCGTCACAGAGAATGGTTGTTGCTTTCCAGAGAGTTGTATTCTGTATGAGTTGTAGAGTAAATTAATCAAGTTTTAATAATGACTATGCTTCAGGGAGTTTTTAGTAATAAACACTTTCCTTATACATATGAAGACAATTCGCACTGTATTTAAAATCATATCAAAAATATAACTGTTGTAGAAATTGTGGTTCTAGGTTAAACTTTTAATATGTCATTGATTATAAATACTTTTATAAACGCTTGATCCATACACTAAGATTTTTGCTTAAAGGGAATATAAGAAGTATGCAGGAAATCACTTGAAATAGTTTATGCAAAATAAACAAATGACGACTTCCTACCGAAATACCTATAGGCTGGCAAAGGATTTACAAGAAAAAACTTTCAAGTTTGTACACCCTTGCTCATTCGCTCTTTATGTTACGTCTGGATATCATTCATAAGTAAGCTTTTTCTTTAGTTTGTCCAGGGTTAATAAAAACGAATCCAGATGTACTATTTTAGAATGTGTTTAATGAATGAAATATTAATGATAAGAAATATAATGGTGTGTACAGTAAGAGTTTTTCACTATCGCGCAGTTATCCTAAAGCACTCGTTTTAAAGGTCACAAACAGCACATCAATATACATTTCATTGATTTCACTGTTTTCCGTCTTATTCGTCATTTTCCAAGATTTCCCTCTTTTGTGCGTCTTTCGTCTTTTATGCGTCTGTTGTCTTTTATTGTACTCTTTGTTAATTAGTCTGATTTCGATGGATAACTATTTGCGACTACTTCGTCCCCCGCGGTATTCACCATCGTTTGCGTGGGTAAATTCCCTATAATCTAGGACTTGCGAAAACAATTCGAATGAGTGAATCAGGAGTGGAGAAACTGCAGAAACTCGCTATCGTATGATTAAGATAAATATAGCTATTTAAAATGAAACAAAAACCACATACATAAACATACAGTAAGTTATGTTAGACAATCATAGTCATGTCATCGTAGATGCAGATACAAATATCATCATTATAAGGTGGTCAGTCCTAAGAGTGGTTGGACACGCACCTCCACTCTTCCCTATCCTAAACTAATCTTCGTATTTCCATAAAACTAGAACAATCCACATCCTTAACTATTTACGAACAGCAACCTAATCTAGGCCTATCTCTACCCCTCCTAACTCCTGTTTCTACCTCTAATATGTCTCTGACTAGACCTTCATGCATGAAAAGGTGTCCTACCAACCTATCTCGCCTATTTCTTATTGACTTCCATAGACTCCTCTGTTCTCCTATTCCTTCTGATACTTCCTCATCACCTTCTCTATCCACGGTATCCTCATCATTCGCCTGTAACAACACATTTCGAACGCTTCTAACCTTTTCTTTTCCGCAGCGCCCACCGTACATGTTTTACACCCTAACAGCGCTGCGCTCCAAACATACACCTTTAATAAACCTTTTTCGAATTTCTAAATTAACCGCTTGCGAGCATAGAAGTGACTTCTTTCTATTGAAGGCGACTCGACCCGGCGCTATCAAATATAGTGTTTGTTGTGAGAAAATATATTTTAATTGAAAGAGTTCTTTCTGGTATTCTCACTTTACACGCCAAATTAATTGCGAGCAAACTATTTTATGTAAATGATAACGATTGTTGTTTTAAATATTTAATAGTCAACACTTAACTTACACGTAGAATTAAAATAAACTAAATAAATAAAATTAGATGTAAAAGTATAAAAGTAGGCTCTATGATTGAATATGAATTGATTGTTGCTTGTTGATACTGTTTCGATACTGATTTGATACTGNAGGCAAATTTTCAGTAGCTGTAAATTTATATAGATTAAATTTGCTTGATTTTCATATTTGTAGACTTCGTGCTGATATCATAACTCGTCAGAACCTCTTTTAGGAGGGGCAATGAGCTTGCCCCTACTTATATATGCCCATGACGATAATTAATTTCTTTCGTCTTCGTTTCCAATGTTCAAAGTATCTCTCAAAGCCTTCAGAAGCCTTCAGCTTCACCGTCATTTTAACTTTTAATCATATCCAAAGCCCCGTTCCTATGATCATTTTACATTTATTAAGGCGATCTAGCATCTTGGTATTCCAGGCGAAAATTCGAGGAAAATCAGTGATGGAAGTGCAGGCGTATTGTAGTAATATATCACTATTACAGAAATTTGGTCTCATGTAACGCACACAATCGCTCAAAATTTCATAACCTCTACACAGAAGGGAGCAGGTATTGTTTGTTTTTTAGGACGAAATATCTATTAATAAGTGTCTTTATGGGCTTTATTGACACGTTTAATGCAGTAAAAGAGGGCTACTTTCTTTATGCTAAAGACCAAAGACATCAAAAAAGGAATTTCTCCTATTCCTTAACGGCCTAACTCAGGCAGTGCCCATGGTCATACATTACCTCAGCCTAGGGCTGCCATCCGTCTGGATTTCCCCGGATTTGTCGTAGTTTGAAGAGGGTCAGGGGACCGTCCGGCAGGGGTTTTTAAAAAGTGTAACCCGGACACTTTTGTTGTCATTGTTTTATAGATAGACGATAAATTGAAATAAATCTTAGTTAAAAATTCATTCATAATAACCCGCCTTCAATAAGGCACGGCAAAATATTTTAGCGAAAATTAGGAAGACTGAAAAATAGCAAAATAACTAAAAAAAAATTGATCTCGTTAAAATTAAAAGTTTTAGCAGTTACTTAAGTACTTTTAATTTACAAATATTGTACGGATTTGGCTACCTAACTAGGTGACTGAAAATATCATTTGCGTGGTTTATTTTAAAATTATAAAGTATTATAGTTAGTTAGTTATTAGTAGTATCATATAATAATTTGATTAATGCCAAAAAAATAGCGCTTCTAATTATTTTTGTTACCATACTACCTTAGAAAGAGTGTTTAATTATTTCGCCCAAATGTCCGGGATTTTTGCCGTGTACATCCGGCGTCGGCAATTTAGGTGATGGCAGCCCTAGGTATATAACTAACATATTACACATGCAGCTACATAATTTCAATATTTTCAATAATTACACTAGCTATATATTTAATAATCGTAATTATCCTCTTGTTTTTGTCTGTATCATTAAAACAGTTTTATAAAATTCCTAATTAGATTCGTACTGTAGGTACAATTAACAAATTGTAAGATAGGTATACGACGAGCCTTGTAGCAATACCGTAAAGCAGAAAACTTATAACGAATTATTTCCGCAGCCGCATGCTAAGAGCGCCTTAATACGACCTTACATGAATGCCGGACATATTTGCTTTAGAGCAATTTATATGTTTACAAAAAACATAAATGATTCCACTAACATAAGTACATACATACAAGTTGGTCGTTACATAGCCAACATATTTGTCGAGCATTTAACAAAACTGATTTTCCTGTTACAATTTTAGGAAGTGAGAACAGGATTCCAGTTATACCAGGAAAGCTATTATAATTCTTTAAAAGTTTTACATATATTATCGAATAAGCAACAGAACTATTAATGCGAAAGGTTGAAGTTTTCAAAAATTTGATTAACTTGTAAGGATTCGTACATATTTCTTATTATATTGTAGGCTTTTTCTTTAGTTTGTCCAGGGTTAATAAAAACGAATGTACTATTTTAGAATGTGTTTAATGAATGAAATATTAATGATAAGAAATACAATGGTGTGTACAGTAAGAGTTTTTCGCTACCGCACAGTTATCCTAAAGCACTCGTTTTAAAGGTCACAAACAGCACATCAATATACATTTCATTGATTTCACTGTTTTCCGTCTTATTCGTCATTTTCCAAGATTTCCCTCTTTTGTGCGTCTTTCGTCTTTTATGCGTCTGTTGTCTTTTATTGTACTCTTTGTTAATTAGTCTGATTTCGATGGATAACTATTTGCGACTACTTCGTCCCCCGCGGTATTCACCATCGTTTGCGTGGGTAAATTCCCTATAATCTAGGAATTGCGAAAACAATTCGAATGAGTGAATTAGGAGTGGAGAAACTGCAGAAACTCGCTATCGTATGATTAAGATAAATATAGATACTATAACTTAACAAAAAGAAAAAATATTCAAATGAAACAAAAGCCCACAATATAATCACATTAACATTATTAATTAATAATAATAATAATTATTAAACGACTTGCCAGTTTCCTTAAGTCCTAAATTACATCTAAGAATTTCAATAAGTAAAGAAACACATGAAATCGCTTAGTACGATCGCACACAAGATGTAGTTCTCGATTTTATTATTCCCAAATTTTAATTAAATTTCTATATTTTCGTTTTAAAAATCTTTATTTTTTCTCAACGACTTGAGATTCTTCATTAATGGTGACGTAGTAAAAAAGCAACGAAGGTTGATGTAAAGGACATTGCATGAATCAGTGTTGGGTATTATGATGGAAATACCCCAGACGGAGGTGCTTGAAAATCCCTGTTGTCGTGCCTGGTGGCCGACTGGCCACGTGACACAAATAAAGGAAAACACCATCAGAAGAAACCGCAGTGTTTACATTACCATAATTTTTAACATATCAACAGGCCGCTACTTTTGCTCCTGATGCTCTTCCTCCTTCTCTCTTTCTCATTCACAATCAGTGAGAGTTCTGTCTCGGCAGTTATTAATCTTCAGAAACGCTTATTACCATACTTTAGCATAAGCGTGCGCCATGGCGTTAATATATTCCGACCATATCTATCTATTAAGTAGTATAATGGCCGCGGAGCAATATTTACACTTTTATAATTGTAATTATGCGCGGGACATTCGTGAGTCAAATTCGAAACGTTTACACACGAATTAAATCTAAGTTAATTGATTCAAATTTTATTTAAATGTATACTTAAATGCGACCCGACGCGGCGTCATGCATAAAAAAGACTAGGGGCCTATTCGAATCAAATTAGGAACCGTCAAAATTCATTAACAAACTTTCATTCAGCACTAGGTAATAACATTTGGTAATTGTCCAGATTTGGGGATCCAAACCAACATCGCTCCAAAAATCGATTCCCGATCATTCTACATAATAGAATTAGATATTACAAGGTGGGGGAGACAATTCTTTTTATGACTTCATAATTAAAAAAAATGTGAATGATAATTTTTCAAAATTGCCCTACTTCTGAATAAATACCTGCACTTGAGAGGTAATTTTTTGGTTAGTATCTTCATTTACTTTCTCTAGCGATGTGCCCCTTCCAATGTCTTAGATGCGCGCTGGCAAAATCGTAGGTAGTAAGAAAAAAGCTCATTATACTCTTGACTCTTGTTCAGTAAACATACTTTTTCATACAGTACCTGCCAAAAGTTTTCTTCAATCATGATAGTAGTGCGAGTCGAAAACAAGCGTTAAAGCCTTTAATATGTCTTCAAATATAAATAAACATCTCGTTGATATTTTCAGTAGTAATTGGTACCAATAACAACACATTTGAGCAATGTAATTTTAGTGTATAAAATGATCAATTTTTCCGTGCAGTACTGTAAGGATTGTACGCTCTTCACCGCTTAAGAGTTTGGCCGAGAGTTGTCTCCTTTCTTTTCTGGCCTAGTGCTATTCTTTTCTACTTTGCGCCGGTGAAACTAAAGGTTACATCACTAAAGACAAAACGAAGTATAAATTTATTACAGTGCCCCGGCCCTCCTGAGGCGGGCTGACGTCAGACTATTTTATTTACAGAAAGCGTTACTTATGTACATTTCCTAGTACAATATCGGAATTTCATACAATTCCTAAAATTGGGGCTCCATATCAAAATTGCTTTAAAAATGTTTAAGGGGCATTGAATAAACTCCAGTTTGTCGTAAATCTACCTAACCAAACAATGATGTCTCCAATGCGGGTAATTGTCCAGAATTGGGGCAATTTTGAAAAATTATCATTCTAAAAAATGTTTTTTTAATTATGAAGTCATAAAAAACTGTCTTCCCACCTTTTAATATCTAATCCTATTATGTAGAATATGTAAATTTACTTATAAATATGCTTTCATCACTGCTTTTTCAGTTAAATGTCGCTGCTTTATTGTGAATAGCAACTTATTGAACAATGATTTTTTCTTTCACGGGGAAATGAGTCAATTTTTCACTGTTTTACTTTCAAAGTGTAACAAAATTTCTAATGATATTGATGCACTGGATCCGAAACATTTTCCAATTTTACTTTCTCTCTCTCCCTTTTCTATTGCACATATTGAGATTGTAACCTTTTCACCAACATAAAGATTTTCTTTTACCTACCAGCTTTGTTAACCGTACGAACGTGGCGTATTGTTCCGTCACAGAGAATGGTTGTTGCTTTCCAGAGAGTTGTATTCTGTATGAGTTGTAGAGTAAATTAATCAAGTTTTAATAATGACTATGCTTCAGGGAGTTTTTAGTAATAAACACTTTCCTTATACATATGAAGACAATTCTCACTGTATTTAAAATCCTATCAAAAACATAACTGTTAGAGAAATCGTGGTTCTAGGTTCAATTTTTGATATACTTGTGTCTATGATTGTAAAGACTTACAATCCCTTGATATTTATTTTAAGATTTTAGCTTAAAGGGAATGTAAAAAATATGCAGGAAATCACTTGAAATAGTTTATGCAAAATAAACAAATGTCGACTTCCTACCAAAATACCTATAGGCCGACAAAGGATTTACAAGAAAAAACTTTTAAGTTTGTACACCCTTGTTTATTCACTCTTTATGTTACTTCTGGATATCATTCTAAGTAAACTTCTGATTGGCCTTGAATGATCATTAATTAAAAATGAATCGAAGCTTTTACTACTTAATTACAGCTATTGTAGCTCAATATTTTACGAGCCTTTAATTTTTACCTGGCGAGTGCGTTTTTTCTATATTTACTTAATTGATGTAAGTACGTTGTACTAAGCAGCAAGCTACTAATTAATTCCTGCGCTTAATTATTCTACATTGACGTATATCAGTCGTCGCCAAGCATGTTGGAATTAAGATTATTTTTAAGAAAAATAATAGTTCACTGCTTCCTTCCTATGTTTAATTTGGATCAGGCAATGATTACTACACATTCAAAAATAAAATTTACGTTGTATTTAAATACCATTTTCATTATTATTGTCCTGGTCTTCTCAGCACTGGTAACTTTGAGTAAGTGAAGACGGGCTAATGCGAAAGAACCTCACTCACATCTTTTGGGATATAGAAACCAATTTTCTGTTCTTAAAATTTAGGGAGCTAATGGTTCTTCTTGCCCTAAAATATGATCAGTAAGTATTAAAAACTCCGTTTCTTATTTAACCTGTTGTGTTTTCTGAAAAGGGGGATATGTCAGTACTGTTAAGAAATCTGCGCATTATTCCGCATGCTAGCATGTAATGTTTTAGGTATAACGCCTATGGATGATATTATTATCGGAATAATTCCAACTGTGTTCTGATTCCACATGTCTTTTATTTCATCTGCTAAAGAAATATACTTTTGAATTATCTCAATGTGTTTTTGTTTAAGATTTTCAATGTTTGGTACAGCAACATCTATTAGGTAGGTCGTTTTAGTTTCTTTGATGGTCAGTGTTATATCAGGTTTGTTACGATTAACTGTTTTATCTGTAATTACGTCTCTATCCCAATAAAGCTTGGCTAAGTGGTTTTCTAATACATTTTGTGGTTTGTATTTGTAGTAGGGCTCTATCTTATCTATGAGTTTAAACTTTTTGGCTAACAGCGAGTGTATCTGTTTAGCAACATTATTATGCCTGTCGAGGTATTGTCGGCTAGCTAAAAATGAGCAACCCCCAGTGATGTGGTCAATTGTTTCGCGAGATGTGTTGCATGCTCAGCACGTGTCTGATGAAATTATAGGATTTTTAATAATATATTTTTCATAATTTTTTGTTTTTATTATTTTGTCCTGAATCGCTATCATGAATCCCTCAGTTTCTGAGAATATGTTTTACATGCGAAACCCTCATGAGTTTTTCATGGGGCCTTCAGTAAAGCTAACCCCCTACAAAGTTGCAATATTGCAGTTCTAACGGTCTTTCACAAACTGAAGTTTATGTCATCTAGATTTGATAAAATTGATAAAACCACAAAAATTATATAGATTTCACAAAAATCATGTGTAAAAGTACTTATAGCGCGTCCTTTATTACCACCACCTAGTTGAAATATGGGCCCTAATGGTAAACTGATTGCAAATTGGAGGTTTCAAAGAATTCTAAATTTATTTCATGCAATCATCCTGACAATTATATATCCTATCCGAACCTAACCTAAATGTTAATTCGTTTCTTTTTTGTTCATAAAAATTGTATAAAAAAGATAAAACGAACTTGAGATCAAAGGCATGTCTTTTTACTTTTGTAACACCTAATCGTTCTAACTTTATTTTCCTCTTATTGTTTACTTTACAAAAAACTTTTCACCAACAAAAGGATCTTGCGATTATATACATTCTTCTCCCATCCCGTAAACTGTTAATTTTTGCAAGTAAGGTATAACAGTAACAGTAAAAACGAAAAAAATGCGAATCTAATACAGAAAATTGTCAGCTTTTTTTCCATAAATCTCAAAGAAAGATTAAGAATAAGAGCAGCATATATTAAAAATGGATAAGCAAGTTTCCAATGTTATGATCATGATGTCGGTTAAAAAAACTGCATCGGGACATTGCAGTTATACAATGGGCCAAATTTTAAGGAAAAGAAACCGTTTCCTGTCTGCAACATAATTCGAATTATAAAAAAAATCGTTGGGGTCCCAAGAAATACGTTAAAAAATCACATTATGCAAAACCTATAATAAAAAAAAACGGTTTGTCTGGCGCTGACGGTCATGAGAAAAAACCCTTCCGCATTGTAGCGAACGGGTTATTTGAATAAGTTGCATACGTAAGTAGAGAGGTCGGGTACGAGCACATTTGCATCTTGGATCCAAAAAGACATCTCCCCGACCAGGTAGCAAACAACTGGTCTAAATATGTCCATAAACCACCATGGGAATCAGCCGAGTACTCGCTATATTTTTTAGTCAAATTTTCTCATCCTTTCTGCCTAGACAAATTGTCTCATAATCAGGTTTCAGTTGGGCCAAATCGTCCCCTTGTACACCCATCGATCACCGATCGGTGAAATCAAATAGTGAATGAAGAGGGGCGCATCTAGGAAGTGAATTTCATTTTTTATCTACCTGTTTAATATATGCGAATTTATTTATGTATGCTAAGCTACCTGCTTGAATATTAAGTGTAAGGGACACCTATTTTAAATACCTAAACCCTTGTGCGATCAGAAAGAAAACACACGAATGTATAAAGGGTAAGGGGTCGCTGAAGATGAAGCGAGAAAGCAACAGGTAGGTATGCATGGTACACTTTGCAAGTGGCAGACGGTGGTGGGTACGGGGTTGGGTAACACAGGTAAACAAAGCATACAACTAGGTGACTGCACCCTTAAACCGAGGATAGGAAGGTAAATTTTATTTCAATACTGATAGGCCATTAGGAATATTCGATTGTTGAATGCTATTTGAATACGAAAGGGTGAAAATCTCGTATGTAAAAATGTAGATTAGTTATGATCGGACGCGTATAGGGTCGTGGGTTTTAAAGGGAGAATCGGTCCCTAATTGATTGGTCCACTGCGATGCTTTTTTATGGCAAATGATTACCGTGGGATTTTTTCAGAAATTATTGCGCTCCAATGTGAAGATACATCGGAAGACATCGGTTGAATATTGATGATGTCCTCCGGTATGGATTTTAAATGTATTACCTATTATACGTAGTACAGGCACATCTTGAGTTGTCCGTTAAAAAAAAACGATCAAAATTGTACGTTAGAATTGGGCAGATGCTATAATCAATCTACTTTATGGAAAGGGTAACAAAATTTTTACGATTGATTTCGGAGATAGATTACTAAAGACACCATTCCATTAAGTAAAATAAAATTAGCAACAAACATAAAAGTAATACTTTTCATATTCCACAGCAAAGTGGGCCATTTTTTGAACCGGAATCAATTAATTGACTTCAAATTATGATTTGCAACACTCACTATTCACTACTTTGGCGAGTCGAATCGGAAGGGATAAAGAAAGATTCTTTTACAATTCTTTGGCAATAGTTTAAAATTCACAAAAGCAAACAAATCTAAAGTAGATACACAAGAATTAAGTACTAAAAAACTACCGCTATCAGTAGCAACTACAAGCCAAGGTGATGAATGAATCCCAACCGATACAGATGCACCTCAACCAGAAACCCCAGAAAAAAAAATTGCAAAACCAAAAGAAACCAATGTCCCAATGAAAAATAAACAGAAGAAAAACACACAGGCTCTTGAAGCACTACTGGACCTCCAGCATGGAAAGGCCACCCTCAATAATTCCAGTTCCACATACCTTTTAAATTTCTCCCAGTTCTCCTGGAAAACTCGAAAGGATAAACTGATGCAAGTTCAATAGTAAAAAACTATGGCAAAGATGTAGCTGCTGTCACAAAAATGTTAAAGGTTTTATACTCTAGTCTTTACTCGAAATCAATGAAAAACAACCTTACAAGGCTCATTAAAAAAGTCAACAAAATAAACTATAGCGACTCATCAAATGAATCGTCGGCAGCAGAAGAAGATAACTAATAGAAATGGCGCTGATTCAATGGAACTTAAACAGATTCAATAGACACCAAGAACAGTTACAGATATTAAAATTATTAAATGTTAATAGTTATAAAATAATTAATTTTACAAGCAATAACACTATGAAACTAAACAATCAATGTATAGTCGCTCATGACTTTGTTGTTAATGCGACTTAAAACAAACAAATAAATAAATAAATCTAAATCGTTAACATTCACCCTACTTCACACCACTTTTCCTAACCTCATGTTTGCATAAACATAAAATTATCAACTTTGGTTGTAATAGTAGAGAAAATGTTGATGACTTTAACAGGTTAACGAATCTCTACCAAAATGCATAAAATGCAGTTTTCTAGATTTGAAAAAAGTAAGTTGAACAACCAGACCCAACCCATGGCTAATCTAATCAACCAAAGACAACGATTTTTTTGTGGTTCACATTACTGTAAACAAAAGAAACGATAACAGTCTGCTTGTGTCTTTTCTTACTTAAATTTATAGCGTTAAATGGTAAATTTGTTGGTCTATTAAAAACTTCTCAAAAATTTCAGATGAGAACACTATCAAAATTTTACACAAATAACAATAAAAAATGAAACTGCTGAATATACTTGGAATTTAAAAATTAGAAAAACAACCAAAAAAATTAAATTAATGATTATTTGAAATTAAATAATTACATACATTGAAATTAACAAATAATTTGGTTGGACCAGTTCCAGTTTTACAAGTGTAGGTAGATGTCTACATACGTGTCTACTAGTGAAAAATAGTAGCTGTCAATTTTTTCTCTTTGTTTTTCATTATATAAGACAATAATACGTCTAATTAGCAATCTGAAAATCTGATTATTTCGCGAGACACACTATGGACTTGAATTAATTACTAAATAAAATTGTGTGTTTGGTTACTGACCTTGTAAATGTCTGTCGTTTAGCAAAGTAATACAAATTAATTCAAACAGCTATTGGCGACAAGTAGTTTTTGCAAGCGTTACTCTGTTACGTCTTGCTACCACCTTCGCAGCATTTTTTACATCTCAGTTTAAAAAAATTAGCCGCCAGCGAGCTAAAATATTTACACGACGAGAACACAGAGGTTATGAATATAATTGAATTATTTTGAGTCACTGAGCTTCCAAAGATGTATTATATAATATCAAGTTATCGACAGTGTATCAACATCGAGTGATACAGTCGAAAATACCGAACTCAAATCTTGTAAATACATACAACCAATAATAATATAGTTAGAGAAAATTCGATTTAAATTAAAGGTAAATGTCTAGATGATGGCCCGAAAAGGGTGGGGGTGGGTGGGATCGAAAGAGGAGGTCTCCCCTACCACTGTACCATAAAAAATTCTGGGTGGTCTCACCCCCATAAAAAGTTATGGGGGTTAGATGGGGGTGGGGGTAGGGGGGATCGAAAGAGGGTAGGGGGTGTCGAGAGAGGTTGGTCACCTGAGTAAAATCCCATATAAAATTTTAGGCGGTCTCACCCCCATATGGGGGTTGAAAGTTGATTATTTTGTCAATTTGCATACACTATAATTCAAATAAAATTCAATCAAAAAATCATTTCCAAGCGGGTGGAGGTGGGGGATCGAAAGAGGGTGGTCACTTTGAATAAAACCCGATAACCTACCTATTGATAAAGATATTTAAATAATGTTTTATAGATATAACTTTCTCAATATTTTTATGTATTTTTCATTAGTTTTACCTTTGAATATTGTTTAAGAATGACTATATAAATATTTACATGCCTAGAAATGTATAAAAATTGGCATATTTATTAACTTTGAACCCC
>NW_020439363.1:1350349-1355643 GCF_000699045.2 Agrilus planipennis | reverse complement strand
CTGCTTTTCCATTTTTACGAAAACCACAGAGGCGTCTTGTTCAGCGTGCTGTCAAACCTACACTAGCAAGGAGATCGGGCTGAAACTATAGCTACAAGCTATCCAAGGATGGTACTATAGAATGTCACCTCAAGGTAGGCCTAGTGGCGTCATCTCTTGGTTAGGCCGGAAACTTATCAATCCACCCTCGTAAGTTTCTCAATATTTTTATGTATTTTTCCATTAGTTTTACCTTTGAATATTGTTTAAGAATGACTATATAAATATTTACATGCCTATAAATGTATAGCAATTGGCATATTTATTAACTTTGAACCCCCATTACGTTTTATGGGGGTTAGACCGCCACGAAATTGTTATGGTACAGCGGTGGGGGAGACATCCTCTTTTGATCCCCCCCACCCCCACCCACGAAGGAGGTGTTTTGTCTTTTGTTACCGTAATATTATGATCCTAACCTACCCGGCTTTTGATGTATTCTATAATTTAATATTAACTGCCGCAGTGAAAATTTATGTTGATATGATGTTCTGTTCATAAAGTCGAGATAAATTTTTTTTCGAATTAATGGAAATGAAAATTAAAATACAATTTATAACGTAAAACCTACACTCGAATCTTGAGTTAGATAAAAATTTCAGGAAATTGGAAATTAACGCAAAATAATGTATGTCGTACTACATTTGCTGCTAACTGTAGTATTTCAAACAGGCGCGGAAGAACAGATTCAACGAATGTTGGTATAGTGAGAGAAGGCAGTGGGGATGTAATTTTCTTACAACGAAACAAATGTAATGTATGAAAAATAAAAATGCATACCTTAATATTAACTTTCAGATATTCTAGAACTGTTAGAACATCAAAAAATTTAATAATAAAATCTGCTGTTGAATGATCAAATGGAATTCAATAATTCCATCTGCTAAATCTGTTAAAAAAAATTCTACCACTACCAAACCACCTTCTTTTCTATCTATTTATGAAATTTTTGTTATGTTTAACAGTAAATAATCTCGCCTCAAGAAACCGATGTTTGTCGAAGAAAAAACTTATCTTTTGGTTTTGATTATTTTAACATTATTAAAACAGACACATACACGGACGGCCGGGTGTCTTTTGAAGATTTTCCTTCTTTTACGAAAAAAAAAATGATGTATCTACTGCGTATCTGTACGTATTCCAGAAACTAAAAATAAAAAGGAACGACTCTATATCTAAACCTTGATACGAATACTTTGAATGATAACCGTACATGGAGTCAATACATGAATTAATTACCAAGAGAACGTCATTTAACTGTATTCTTGAGAACAACGGCGGTAATAACCCGATAGGTGCATTCGGGTGCGATAATGATTTTTACTGAATGTGCCAAACCCTCAAAACGTTCTAAGCAATCAACAATATTCTCTTTCTACTGATTTATAGTATCAGTTATTTTCTGTAGGTTAATAAAAGTCAAAAAAACTAGACACGACCAAAATTACCGTTTAATATACAGTCGGTGGAACTGAACTGAACCAAAAAAAAAAAAGATATCCGACAGGCGGTTAATATTTTTTAATGCCGAATATAAAAGGCGAACCGCATGCATTCCACTGATCGAACAGGTCCAGATTTATGGCGCTAGTTATCTTCCATATAGTCACTGTAGCCGGAAGACACGTTTCTACCATGCCATATAATAGTCGGACTATAAACGCATTTAATTTTTCCGCTAAACGTTGTAACTAAGCACAGCCTATGTGGCTAACCTACCTAATTTTATGTTCACCGAACATAGAAATATGGTAGGGCAATGAGTGCGGTTGCTTCCTCCTGACTCACTATTCGTTTTTCGTTAATTTAATACGTAGGTATCAATTGACAGGATAATTCACACAACTAAAAAATCATAACAGCCGCTGTAATTGTATGCACTTACTAAGAAGATAATTGTTGAAACGTCGACAGTGGTTAGGGTTGCCACCTTTTCAGGCTTTACATAAAGTATTTCTCGACTAAAAGGTTAAAAAAAAAGTACTCGGCATAAAAACAAAGTATTTTATTTTTTGTTTTTAAACTCATATTTTTTGTTACACCTGGCAGCCAGTAACAAGTTGCTGTCGCTCTTAAATACATTAATAGTCTCTAAACATGGCAAACAAAGATCTAAGTAAACTAAAAGTTAATTTATAATTAGTTTTAATGAAGCTTTATTCCTGTCGTCCCGTCACATTGCGTTCATAATAGAGAATACTCTTTCTGTAAATGCTAAAGTGGCCGGAACGGACAGCAAAAGTGAAACTACTTTGAACAGATTTGGGAAATCAGGTTGGTCCGTAAATATGGCTTACCATTTTTCTGTGCAATATTATTGATGTAAAAGTACTCTGAATTTCGAATAATCGCTTACAAAATTACGATGTTTACTTAAGGCCTTAAATAAAGTATTTTTGCGTACTTTATGTGTCTTGTAAAGTATAACGTACGCACAGTCGAAATAGAGTACAATACTTTATAATAAAGTACGGGTGGCAACCCTAACAGTGGTACGTAGACTTTATGACCATGTTTACGTGATAATTCGAACATCATAAAATTGGAAATAACAATAAAGACACTTTTTTTGGGCTTTTACATATCGCGTTGAAAAATTCAAAAAGAGTAAGAATAAAACATGATTTAAGCAATTAAGTTAGTTAAATTTTTGCTTTGTTATCATTTAATTTAGTTTACGGTATTTAGTAACTAAAGACTGTAAACTATATAACACGGATAACAAGCTAATATTTTATCAATTTTTTTATTTTGAATGAAATCTTGCATTCATATTGTCGATATTTTTTCTTTTTATGTCCCACGAAAAGCATGCACAATTTGATGAACAAGTGAAATATATTTTTTCAACCACGTCTGTCCTAAACTAACCGATTTCTAAAAATCTTCGAACAAAGTGTCGTCTTTCAAAAGCTTTAAATTGCATTGATTATTATATATTATTAACACATAATGTATGCATATAGATAGAGTTGACGTGAAATCTGGTAAATCGGAGGAGTCAGGTAATCCGACAGTTATCCCTCGGAATAGGTTTGCTGTCTGTTACAGAATTATTGCGCCATTAATTTTCATTCTTTCGATTTTTTTTGAGCTGGCAGCTCGATTTAATATGTATGTAAGTGTTAACTTAAAATATTAAAAAGAAAGAAAAACATTCGAAGAAAAGATCTTACCATTACATTGGCTAGAAGAATTGTCCCACATACCTGAAAAGAAAGCATTATAGTTATAAGTTGTAGAAGAAAGCAATAAAAATGCATACTATAAGATAGGTTAGGTTGAACTAATGAATCAAATTAACACTGTTTATGATTTGAAAACTATAATATTTATACCTGAATCAACAAATACTGAACAGTTCATTTAATGATAACTGAAAAACTGTTCACACCCATATATATCAACCGAACTTTTTTACTTTGAAAATGAAAGATAAAGTGATAAACTACAATTGTCTACGAACACAAATTTAAAACAATCACAACCATTGGCGTAGCCACATAATCTGGGACCCAGGGGCCTCAATTAAACAGAAAAATAAACTAATTTGCCTACTGCGTACCTAATCTAATAACAAATGGTACAGGATCTTTTCATGCAGACGCAAAATAAATACTGATTTATTATTTTTATTAAAACACCATAACAATTTATCAGAAATGTTGTAAAAATGCTATATTAATTAAATAATGATAAGAGGTGCGTATTGTATAAAGCGCATTATTTCGTTTTTACTGTTTCTGTACATGCATATACATGAAACCTGCATTAGTAATTTCATTAATTACTTATTCTTGTAATTAGTACTGCCATCATCGATTCAGACAACATATCAGTACTAATTAGCAAGGACTAACAACTTTAAATAAGAAGCAGCGGAAATAACTCGGTATTATTTATTTTTGCTTTTATTTGTTATTTAAATTTAAACAGGCGTTTTTCATGGTTAGTAATTTATTTTCCGGATTAAAACAATAAAAAATAAAAATTGGCATAAGATATGAAGAAGTGGAGGTGGGTGCACAACCAGCCTTCGAGCTAATAACCTCAACATGATCATTGGTATACATTTCATATATATAAAAAGGATGTAAAAGTAGGATTAGAACCAATATAAAAATAGGATACTAAAAACTACTAAATTTTGATATTTAGTCTGTCAAACAACTCGGGATGGCGAAAACAATAAATATACATGCATATATAGCAAAGAACAGGGGAAGGTCGTGTATGGGAGAACATGTTTTTCTTTTAATTTTGTTGAAAGAATTAGAATTCAGACCCTAGATTTCTTATTAATTTTCCTGGAGTCTATAAGTAAAGATTTATTTTTTGTTCTTTTTCTCAGAATTTTAAGTTCAGTAGTTTCGGAGATAAGAGGGGGAATTGGTCTGTTTTCTTACATAACTTTAAACAAGCCCTTTCATTTGATATGACACACGGTACAGTTTGCAAAACTTTTTTTTTTAATTTCATATTGGCCTCTTGAAAAATGACCCCCATGTTCAAAATTGATTAATTTACGTTATGAGTCCGTATTTGGGTAACAGAAATTCATATGTGTACTAAATTTCAACTTCATCGGTCAATTAGATTCGGAGCAAATTGACTGTGACAGATGGACAGACAGACATACGAGTAATATGGGTTCCATTTTTAATTTGGACATACAGAACCCTAAAAAGTAAGAAAACAGGGGGTTCTACGGAAGTCAATAACAAATAATGGAGATAGGTTGGTAGGACACACCTTTTCAAGCATGAAGGGCTAAAAAATTAAATGGGGCATAGGTAGACCTATATTTTGAAGTTTGGCTTGAACTAGAAAGAAAGGATGCGTGACTAACCTGATAAGAACCTTATAATGAAGATGATCAGGACCATAATTAATAAAAATCAGTTGGAATTACCATCGAGATCTTTATGAGTGTCCTAATTTACTTTTTATGACATGAAAGTAATCCTTCGGTAATTTTTGTAGTACAAAGTTTTCTTTGAATGTAATAATCTCAATTTTTATCCCAACGATTTATTAGATCGTTGAATGGTAGATATTCCTCCTCGAGAGTTCAATAAATTGTCAATATAAAAAAATACCTATTTATAGGGTTGTTCGGAAAGTCATTTCGTTTTTTACCGACAGAGGATTTAATTGTATTCTTTTGCACCCAACTTCACATTTAAGCCGTATAATTTTTATATGCTTTGAGAGCTCATATAGCAAGGCTTGTGTGTGAAAAATTCCAATTAATT
>NW_020439363.1:1326926-1349310 GCF_000699045.2 Agrilus planipennis | reverse complement strand
GTTTTCGTATAATTTAATAAAGTATTTGTTTATTATACGAAAACTGTCTTTCATTTCGACAAAAAAAAAAACGAAATGACTTCGAACAACCCTATATTTTATAATTTACTACGACCTTTTACAAAGCAAGTATTAGGTAGATAATCAAATATTTTTTTAGCAGAAATTCTCCGATACTTCTGGATAAACGTCCGCTGCCCTTTAACCGTTTTTTATGTTCTGGTATAATGAACTGTTTCAGTTTTGAAATTGGTTTCCTCTGTCATACACGATATCAACGCTATTTACCATCTAGTCAGCTTGACGCCTTTATTAGAGCTTTTGTTTTCTTTCATTGTCCCGTCCAACCTTAATTCGGTTATGACGTAGCGTGGTAGCAGCATGCGGTCAGCTGCCGTTATTTGATTAGGCCAATATTGAATGTTCTCGCTAAACGGATCAACTAAAATCAATGTGTGTGTATACGTGTGGACGTTTTATACAGACACTGATGCATGTACCATGGTACACTAGTAATAGACCAAGGGAAATATGAACGGGACAGGCAGGCGGCTGTGCTTTTGCCTTTTATACACAATACACACATACGTATACGAGCACGTATACCACATCAAGACCACCGAAAAGTACGTTACACTGTCAAGTATGAGCAGACTACCCCTAAAAAAGTTTAGTCTGAAAGAAAGCAGAAGAAGAATAATACCTATATATATATATGAGAATATAGATAACGCTTTGGAAGTTAATAAGAAATAGGCGAGATAGGTTCGTAGAACACATGAACGGCTGGTTAAACATATTAAAAGCAGAAACAGGAAGTAAGAGGGGCAGAGCTTATTATTCGCAAATGGTTAGAAATATAAGTTGCTCTAATAGTTTTGGAAAAATACGAGTCAGGGTAGGATGAAGTAGAGGTGTGTACCTAATAAGTTATTGAACTGAAAATCTTATGATGATGATTATTTAAGCAAAATTATGATTTGAGTCCAAAACGTCCCCCGAAATTAAATTTCTCTCTTCCTTTTCGCACACATTTTCAAGCAACTTTTTCGTCTCTAAGAAGCTTCTCTTTTCCAAGTCAAGATCACTAATCAAATGTTTCGTAATTACCTAAAAGCTATTCATACTCCACGTAACATTTAATTTCCCAAAAGTTTCGTTATAGAGAATTCTGGTACACAATTTTATAAACATTCAACCCTTCGTAAGTCTTTTATAATTTTTTATATATCGAAGTAGGTACTTCAGCGAGTTTTAATTAGGAAAATTTGTACCTATATACGTGGCGGAAAAAAGTACATTTTTTGTAAATATTTAATACTATTTCTTAAGCTTTCTTTAATATCCTTTTAAACTTATTTTTGTATCACTTCAAATATTATTTCAATGCTTTTCAACTTCTTATCTTGTGCATGCCGTAGTTTCCTTTCAATCTAAGCTCCATTTTTCTCTCAATCACTGTTCTCATACTAATATCTGGTTTTACCATTCTATACTGTTCAATTCTATTACTGTTACTGTTATATCATTTTGTTCTTTTTGTCGCTTTGTTCTAATATGTGTATTTCATTCTTATTGTGTTTTTTGGTTTTGTACATAGTGGATTTCAATTCTTACGACCTATGTTATAACGACCATTTCGCTATAGCGACGTTAAGTCCCTTGAATTTAAAGCATACTTTATTACAAAATTTCGGATGTAACGCTGAATTCGGGTGTAGCGATACAAAAAGCTTTCATATCTTCTGTATACATCCACAGTAAGTGTGGTGACCTTTACCATTGTTTATAAAGTGATATTCTGAGTAGCAACTGAGTTTAATAAACATCAGAATAAATTTGACTCCTAGATGCACATTTACTGTTGAAAAAAAGGCGGAAATCGTTTCAAAATTTAAAAATTGTGAAAACGATTCATACCTGTCTGTATCTCTTTGCCTTTGTCTGTAACGACTTCCGGATATAACGAAGAAATTACAATGCTTCCTTCGTCGTCGTTATAACCGAAATCCACTGTATGTTTTTATTTGTTTGTACTTCGTGTTTTAGTTCATTTTTGTACATAAATTATTATTTGTTTTTGCTAGTGTTTTATTAGTTAGTATTTTTATTAATATTAACATTAAAAGACACTAAATACATACTTAATGTTTTTTAAAGTAAAAACAATGTAAAAAAGTCCTGCAACGTTCTGTCCTTATGGTCCTTTTTATTATTTGCCGCCTGTATGAAATACGAGTCGACATTAAACTCTCGCCGGGTTCTAACAGCAACAGGGGGTGAAACTACATTGTGGCCTAATACTTTGTTTGTTTTTGAGATTTTGTATAGGCTGACATTGTTACCGCGTTTCGTTCGCCAACTTTCTTTCCGCTCTTCTCGTTAGGGGTGAAAATGGCACGTACATATACACATACATACATGTGCATTTATACCTACCTATCACAAAATGAAGAGTACCACATCCGACACCATCCGTCGCGTTAACCAAGAATAACAGCCACTGTTGACACAACGAATGATTGATTAACGTCGATATTAATCTTACGACTACGCAACTTCTGGGGATGCAATCCGTATTCTTGTTTCTACAAAACAAGAAAAATAAAATAATATAAAACCACCTACCGTTTTTGTTTTGAAGGTAACTAAAAGATCTGCCCGTCTGGAACTGTTTCAGACAGTTGAAATTGAATTAAAAGAAGAAATCATTTTTATACCCTATCTTTACAATTGACTTCTACATAAAAAATTGTTGTCTATAAATTGTCTTAACTAAATGTTTAGTATGACAACCTTACTATTACAGTCATCATCGTCATTAGGTCGTCAGTCCTAAGAGTGGATGGACACGCACCTCCACTCCTTCCTATCCTGAGTTAATCTTCCAAACTTTCCCTAAAACTAGAATATCCCACATCCTTAACTATTTGCGAACAGTAATCTAATCTAGGTCTACCTCTACCCCTCGTAACTCCTGTTTCTGCCTCTAATATGTCTCTAACTAGACCTTCATGCCTGACAAGGTGTCCTACCAACCTATCTCGCCTATTTTTTATTGACTTCCATAGTGACCTCTGTTCTCCTACTTTTTTTTTTATATACCTCCTAATTTCTAACCTTTCCTATTCACGGTTCCTCATCTCTCGCATGCAATTTTTCTATTTTTAGTTATTTCACTACAACTACACAATTCTTGCATGTACCTACACTTCAATGTCTCGTTAGGCGTCAAAAATAATACTGAAATTAATGGTATACCTGCGGTAGAGTAACCGCTGTGAAAACAATAGCATCCCACAGGAACAGGGATGAACGTGGATGCTACGCAATTTTACACTAAAAGTGGTCTCATAAAAAGTGTAAAAGTGCACTATAAGAAGGTACAGTAAATTTAAAATAAACCCTACGACTAATGCAATCTTTTGCACATTTTGTAACACTTTTTCATTCCCCGACAATTGTTTCGACACATCGTTGGCTCCTCGAGAAGTTATAGGATTTTACATTAAAAAAAAATCCTATCAAGTAAAAGTAGATTCAATCGGGTAATAATTTCAATTTTAATTTGTTTCATAAGCGCTTCGTTTTCTTTATGAACGTTTCAGTTGAACTTTGGGTCGTGTCTCGTTTTTATTTGATCTTTTTTTGTTTTTCTTCCCCGTATGGCAATTCACTGGGCAATTTATGGGAGCCTGCGTTTTTGGAAACGCCGCTTATTGCATATACAATCACATAAACAGTCGACATAACGTTCCACGTGTCTCGATGAAGTATTTTAAATACCTTATAAACCGAACAAACCCATGCACGTATGTTTACTTACATACATATACGTATACGAGTATTCGAGTTAGAGAGAGGCCAAGACAAACGTATCATCTTAAAAATGGACACACCTTCGAACAGGTAGGTAGGTGAATCTCATCGGCAATAAATATAAATCAAAGCCTTTACGTCGGACCGATAATCGTAAAATTCAAGAAATTATGTCAAACCCACACCACCTATTTCCTCTTCCTACAAATCTGTTTTGTACCTACATTTCATCACTCGACTAACGAGTAATAATTGTGCATTAGTCATCTTTGTTAACGCATCCAAGCGACATTCGCGCTTGATTTACAAATCACCTAACACAATATCGGTTAGTTATTGATTTCATTATACTCCTCTCTAATACAGTAAAGGGGATACATTAAAACTGTAAACAGGGTTGTTAAAGAAAAACGCTAATGTTTAATATTTTGCTGCTTGATATCGGGTATGGGAGGGACAAGACGGTAGGAAAGGCTTTCCATAAGATTTTTCCGTATTTATGGAACAAAGGGTAAGGGGCTTAAGAGAGGTGGTAGGAAAAGGTCCCCACGTTGTTGTTTCGTCTTTTGTATATCCATTATGTAACAGGTGGTTATGTTAAGGTAGGAAATGATTTCCTCTGTCTCCTAACTCTCAAATACTTATGTAATGTAGATATAAAGAATAGCACAATTTACCAGTTTCAGGGGGAAGTGTTGCATACCTCTATTGCCCCCTTCCGCCATCTTCCGGTTCTGTACCCCACATTATTAAATACGCCACTAAACTCGAACCAAGAAAGAGTTTATGTATTAGACGAAACGTTGTTTAAATGGTGTCGCAGTCACCGATAGTGCTGGGCAAAAATATCGATATATCAAAAACAATAATAGTAACTACCTAATAACTATCGATATATCACGTTAAAGTGAAGTATAGTAAAGTTACAAAAATAATAATAAAATATTAAGTTATCGATAAGTTATTAACATATTAATACTTATATTATCAATGAATATGTATCGATATAACGATAACTATCCTTTATTTACGTGGGAAAAAGAAAATTCCAAATTGCCACCTGTAAATATTAATATTAAGGTTCATATTTTAGCAGGATTTATGTTTAGGGATACTCTATCGTCTTTTCAATATTCTTAAAAAAAAAAAAAACAACGTCGACAATGTTTTTGAAACAACTCAATACTGATATATGTATTGGTACCTAATTATGGCATTTTTTAAATATTGGTTGAAATTAGATATTTTCTGAGAAAAATTAAACAGTTATACATTTATGGTATACGGATTTATTTAGAAACTATTCTACTATGAATTACAAATGATGGTACCTCTATATACATATACCGATAGTAGCATATTGTTAATAATGCATCGATAACTACCCATAATTGTCGAATATATCGATAGTTGTCAATATATCGAAGTTGATATCGATTGTTATCGATATATCGACAGTTATGGATAGTTATCGATAACTAAAAACAGACTGGTTACTGAGCATGTGGTTATCGAATTAAAAGTAGGAGTTGCGGTTATAGAAATTTATTACACGAAGACAACGATAATTTCTACTACGTTTTATCTCAAAGAAAAACTTTTAAGTTTTAACCATTTTCGACCTACTGGTTCGTAAAACTGAGAATAAGCAGGAAACAGTTCTTATTATTTTTGAGTAGGTGGTATACATACTATTAGTAACATATTTCGATTAATTTAAGTGAACATGTATTTTCTACTTAAAAAATCCTAATTTTATTTAATTTGTGTATTAACGGATTAGTGTATACAAAACTCTCCATTATTCTCTTTAGTTGTATTTTACGTTTTAGAAACGTTCAATTATAGGTAGATAATGTATCTACCGATTAACTATCAGTTTTTAATCATCTGGAAACTTCTTGTATATAAATGTTTTCTGTGCTGTTATGTATATTCCAATAACTTTATCGATCGAACTACATTACAATTACTTAGCTGCAAGCACATGACTACCCGTAGCCTTCCGACTGTCATAGTCGGAATTTTATCATTATTATAATCATCATTGTTGTTATAAACAGTAAATGATACGTAACTTTCTACAAAGTCCGATCTTTACACACCAAAGGGTTCATCAGACTCCACTTAGCAGTTTCGTAAAATTCTTCGATACAGGAAAGTCTTGATAACATTTATTTGCAGACTTCCTGTGTTACTAAGAGCAGTACCATTAGTGACGGTAGCTTAGCTATGGGTAGGTATGTACATGTGGTTGCTATAGGAAAATACAGTAAAGAATGTTACTAATTCGACATCGTCTAATAATACGGAGACAGTTTAGATTAGAAGCCACCGGCCTTGTCGGTTGCTGCGTGTCCATTATCTCCGATTTGAATAAACTACTATCAATATATAAATAAAATTCCACTCCTAACGTTCCTATTAAAACATTTTCAGTAAAATGTCAGCATCATAAACGTAAAATAGCCCTGAATCTGACATGTGTCCGATATATTTATTACGTAGTTCTAATTCTGCTGATTAACTCTATTCGTTATATTTTTTTTGCATAAAATACTAGGTAATTTAAACGCCACGCCATCATGTTATATAATATTTCAGTCGTGAAATCCTGTTGGAAAATGGTATAAAATTTATTATATTTGCTAAATTTTCATTGGTGTTTATTTTATCAGACAGTCCTCAGTATTTATTAAGTATATTGAACATTAATATATGTGAAACTGAATTACAGTGGACTTCATTTATTACGACCTTGGTTATAGCGACCATTTTACTATAGCGGCGTTAAATCTAAGTCCCTTGAATTTAAAGTATACTTTAGTATAAAATTCAGGTGGCTATAGCGACTTCGGATGTAACGCCGAGTTCGGGTGTAGCGACTGTTTTTTAATGAATCGTTTGTAACAAATCCCTAGTAATCCCATGCAGATATAGAGACCGGAGTCGGCCGCTAAAGACAAATTGGTTTTTTATCTTTTGATTACATCCGTACAGATTGTCAGCAAGTGTGGTGACCTTTATCGTTTGTTTATAGATATTAGCCAGGTAGATAGATAAGAGTGTTCAGTTACAAAGTGATATTCTGAGTAGCAACTGTGTTTAGTAAACTTTTGAATAAGTCCTAGATGCACATTTACTATTAAAAAAGGCAGAAATCGTTTAAAAATTGAAAAATGGTGAAAACTATACATGCGTATCTGTATCACTTTTCGTCTGCCTGTAACGACTTCCGGATGTAACGACGAAATTACAGTGGTCCCTTTGTCGTAGTTTTACTCGAAAACCACCCTGTATGTTCGAAATGTCAAACTTTCTAATTATCCATAAAAAATGATGTGATGAGCAAATGCAAGTCTTTTTCTTCACTTGTTCCCTTGCCCAAACCTAACCACTTTTATAAGAATGATGTCTCCTTGATCGCACATTAATTTTTATTGAACCGTTAATAGTTTAAGACTATTTGTTATTGAATATTAAAATTTTGCGGATGAGTGAAAATCTAATTAACGAATTTAAGTGTATGTAAGTATATATTTTTCCGTGGCATTCAACTGATAATTTATTAGGATTATCTAAAATAATAAGATTGTCCACATTTGGTTTAAAAAACCATTACGAATTATAGTTCAAGGTTCAAGGTACATTCGTTATATAACTATTACTTGGAAAGTATACATATTAAGAAAAGAATTAGGTTTCAATGAAATCTCTAGAATTTCTTTTTGGAAATTTGTACGTGAAAGAGATTTGTCCTTTTGAAGTTCGTTACAATCTTGCTTTCTGGAACTGGAACCAATTTACCCAAAACACATTCTGCACATAACGTAAAATGTTTAAACATTCTTTGTCGGCATATTTTCTTTTTATGGTAAATAGCGAACGTACGGAATATGCTTTTTCAATCACATCTATCTGAAAATATTTACTGTTTCTCTAAAAATTGTCCCAAAATAGTCGAATTTTCAATATAGCGTAAACCTTCAAATATTACTGTAATATTTGTATGAAAAGATGGTTGAAGATATTTGTACGAATTGTCCTATACGATGTCATATTTTTTTAGAAGGTAGATTAGATAAGGTCCATTGATGATTCTATGTCAAAGAATATCTCTATATGCCTGTACTGTTTTCCTATTCACGTGCTTCAGGTTTCGCAACTATGCCTACACTGCGTTTTCCCTGGATTTTGCCCTGCTTCATATATTTTTCTGCGTTTGTTCTTCTATCTGATCTATCTATAAGATAGAATACAGTTTTATTGCCTAAAAATTTCGGTCAGTAGTCGATTGAGGCGTTTGCGTAAGACTTTTACATCTACAGATTTAATAGTTAATAATAATACTAAAAACATTTGTGTTTTCATATATTATATTTTTGGGCAGTCACAATAAGACGCTTTTCTCTGAATAGTATACCAGCAAGTACATGCACCAGCGCACTTCTAAATTAGATTTTACAATCCTTTATAATTGAAGTTAATTTTTTTTTTGTGAAACCGAATATACATATGTACATGATACGTTTTATAATATGTGTGTATATAGCAAAGCAAGTCCTCCGGAAGACATCAACCCACGCAGAGTTCTTCGACGGTGTTGTCGGGTACCCACCGCCCGTTCAACAGGTTTGGACGCCTTCGCTTTTTACGTAATGATTTGGTTCTGTTGTCGTAACGAGAAATCAATGGTTGAACGAATTAGACGGACGGATAAAATTGAGAATGATCAATGTCTCGTAACATGTCAGGTTTTTAACTAATTAAAAGGTTCGGCAATTGTCCAGAATTGGGATTTCAGGCCAAAATCGCTCCAAATATTTCCCATAAGTTTTTCAAATTTTATTTCGTATTTTACCTCCCTTTTTCTGGTTTCCTCCAACTTCTTCCCACATTTTAACTCCCTCCGTACAACATAATCTGGTGTATGTCTGCCCAAACGCAACACCCACTTTATATATTTCTTGTAAACGTTTCTTCCACTCCCATACTTTTACCCCATAAAGAGCTATACTTCTAACCGTCGAATCAAATAACCTTTTTCTTCTAATCCAATTGTTCCTACATAATCTATGCCCTATTCCCCATATACTTCCTAACAATGCGTTTGCTTTTGCCAATTGCGTATCTATATGTATTTTATCATTGTTATTCTCTCCCAAAACATATCTAAGGTATATATAATCTTTAACCTTTTCTATTCCTTTTTTTCCACCTAATCTCCTTTTTATTTCTTTCCCCTTTCCACCTCCCACTTCTCCAAATTCGGTGTAATTACTTGGTCTTACTAACATTTAATTCCAAACACTTCTTTCTTAAGGATGTTTGGGAGGTACAATCGGAAACAAGAGTACATAAAATTATAAGTTCGTGATTAATTAGGTTTTGTGGCATATCATAAGGTAAATAAATACCATCTATACTAAAGAAAAAGTATACGGTTTGAGAGAAAATTTGGAATTGACCAAAAACTTTGAATAAAATAAGAAATAACGAATAATATGGAAAATTTTTAACTGACTTTTGGCAGTGAATATGCCTTGATTTCAACTTCGAAACAAAAAAATATTTAGTTTCAATCTTTATTAATAATGAGCGTAAAACTTTTTAATATGTTTAAATAATAATTAAAACTTTAAAATTGCATTTATTTCAGACAATTATAAATATTATCATTATATTATCAAGTAAAAACGAGATTTTCAGCTAATTTTTCATTTTTTCCTCGATAACTATTTAGTGAATTTGAATAACCTTACGCTAAAGTGATTCTCCAGAGTTCAAATTACTTATTATAAAAGTTTGAAATTTCTGGTAGCTTTTTTTCTGTTAATAAAAATAAATTTAATCTGTTCGGTTAACGAATCTCCATAACATGACGTGTAAAATTAGAATTTTTTAAAATTTCAATAACTTTTTAAGGGTTTAGTGAATCGATTTGTAATTTTTACAGGAGTTTTTATTTGTCTAGTAGCATTTTGACATACCTCCCAAACATTCTCAAGTATCTTTCCAATGCTCCCATCATATCCTTCAATACACCATGATACGTGGATATTAAGGCAATATCTACAGCATACGACAAGATCCACATTTTCTATCTACCTAGCTTTCTCAAACACTACTTTTACCTTTTTTCATTAAAGTAGTTGTTGTCATTTAACGTAATGAATGTATATCTAATTATAAACTATTGTCCATTTGTCTTCCTGGGTTTCTTTATAGTCACAGCGTTTTAAATGACGTTTCTGAGTCATCGTCTACTTTTTTGGCGTTAAAAACGACTGGTTTTTCTTTAACAAAATTATTTATTATTTTCCGTGCGACTACTGTTCAGTTTTGTGTGCTTATAAGTCATGGATGATGATACGAGTCGTATTGCCACGTAATAAGATCCCAGTTAAAATTAAACAAAAAATACATTGCCTTGTCCGAGCCTGGCGCACGTGAAAAAGATGACTTTGATAGATAAAGCATGAGACCGGAAATATCTTACGTGAGTTTCGACTATCTTCTCAACAAACGAACGAACGCTCGTAGTTGTTAGCTCTTTGTGCAAAGAATATCTAATTAATGTATTTTATGAATTATTATTATTATTATTATTATAATATTATATCATAGTCGGTCAGTTACCGTTGCTAGATTGTACTATACAAAAATAAAGTTGCACTGTCTGTATCAATACAGTAATAATCACTATTTTATCTGCAAAAACGATGAAATGGGCAGTTTTCAATCTCGATATCGGAAAATGCGTCAATTTAATGCTTTTTACCTGAATCGGTCAATATGAGAATTAATTACAAAGTTGACCTACAAACATTTTTCACCGTACGGCAAAACTTGCACCCTAAACATATCAAACGGATTAGGCTACGAAAATTTATGAAAAACAACCAGCTGATTTTCACGACATTTCTATATAAATGCTATCATAATCAAATGGTCATACTACATATTCATTTTTCCTGTATGTGACAGTTCATGTTATTGTCTTTTTTTGCAAATAATATAGGACTGTCACCCATACAATTGTACCTTAGCTGTCCATTTTAATTGGTGACGAATTACCATCACTGAAAGCGTCAAAAAGACACGTATGTATTGCGAGTTGTGAATATAGGAGTAAGAAACATCCAATTATGAAGGTATTTTATTATCACACTTGCATGCACCTAAAAACATTCTTATCAATTTGTCCGTAGACAATGAGTAATAGCATGCAATTTTGCGAATTAACCAACGAACAAACGCACGCACGCACGTAAGATGCAACCTACCGCGAAGTTTGCCAAATGCATTTGCATAGGTAGTGATTCAACGAGCGGCACCAATCGGTTGGACAGTTTCTTCTTAATAAACATATTATAGATGCGTTCGTAGGTACCTGTAACAAATGTACTACAACACAGACGTGGCTCAGCTAGATGCAAAATGATGAATCTCGTTTGTTTTAAGCGTACGAATGCGCGTAAGAAACGTTGTAAGACGTCGGCCGTTGTCTCTCGCATCCGCCACATGTCGTAATCAGCTCATTTCGCAAATGAGCATTAATTTGTTGTAACAGTTAATCGACGTCCGGGAAAAGCTGTAAACAAATTCTTCAACTTCACAATTTATTACTTCCCATAAAGCCAGGCAAGATTTCATTCGGTACGATCATTTTTTATTTTCTATTTTATTTTATTGTGGATAAGTATTTTGCAGGATATCTATTTATCGTATACACGACGAAAGGGTAAATTAGCAATTACAACTGTACATTTCTTTCCTTCGATGACTACACCGGTATCTTAGCGGGGACATATAGTCACTCTCTGAATGCCAATCAGACAGCCCAGTAATTACAAAACTAAATTCGAATAGTATAGACTAGGGGATAAAGCAAACGCGGTTGTAACGAACGAAGACGAAGTCCGGGCAAGCTTCTTCTACGCTATAGAAGGGTACGGTTATTTTTACTTACGAGACCAACTGCTTATTACGCCTGCGACGCTGGCTAATATGAACTACATCTTTAGGCAACCTTCATTCTTTCGGTTGTAACAACGGGTGTAATAATTGTTGTTAATTTTTGAATTTTAAAAAATTAAACACTTTTTTACCTCTTTAAGCATCAATATTTAACCATTTGCTTGTATAGAATCAGCAAGTTACCTTACGTCACATTCATTATGAACAACCCTCCAGTAAGGACAAGCCACTGAGGATAGTTTGTGTAGACCTCTGATGATAACGAAGAATATTAAAAGGACATTGGAGGCTAACACAAAGCATTCAAGATATCATGAAAATTTCAAGAGATAGTAGAAGGAAGAAATTAGATAAAGTGGCTGATTTTAGATATCTAGGAAGTCAGATAAATCAGGACGGAAGGAGTAGCAGGTATATAAAGCAGAGGATAGAACAGGGTCGTGTCGCCTTCAATAAAAAGAAGTCAGTTCTATGCTCGCGAACGGTTAATTTAGAAATTCGAAAAAGATTCTTAAAGGTGTATGTTTGGAGCGCGGCGTTGTACGGGTGCGAAACATGGACAGTAGGCGCGGCGGAGAAGAAAAGGCTAGAAGCCTTCGAAATGTGGTGTTATTGGCGAAAAGGTTAGAAATGAAGCGGTATTAGAAAGAATAGGAGAACAGAGGACTCTATGGAAGTCAACAAAAAATAGGCGAGATAGGTTGGTAGGACACCTTCTCAGGCATGAAGGTCTAGTCAGAGACATATATTAGAGGCAGAAACAGGAGTTAGGAGGGATAGAGGTAGACCTAGATTAGATTACTGTTCGCAAATAGTTAAGGATGTGGATTGTTCTAGTTTTAGGGAAATGAGAAGTTTAGCTCAGGATAATAAAGAGTGGAGGTACGTGTCCAACCAGTCTTAGTACTGACGACCTTATGATGAGTAGAAGGACATCAGGGGAAGTCATAAGGGTACCATAGGAGTTCAAATAAGGAAACAGATTATGAGATACTGAGAATAGAGAAAGGATATTAAACTGAACTTCCCAACTAGGTATATCATTTAATCCTTAGATCATTTAAAGTAACATTCATTTTATTTTTTAAACGATATTGTATTTTTTTGTTACGTACTGAAATTAGAACATAATACATCTGGACATTTGCATTTGCGGACTTCACTGTAATATTCAGGTAGAACCATCTATGGCGAAGGGTTAAGGCTTCAATAATACATTTGTTGACTTACCAACAAAAAGTATTTAAAAAAATATATATCGATATTGTCATTAGCATATTTCTCGCCAATTAACTGTTCCTTATCAACACACCATTACATAATATATTTTAATGAATAATTGACGGTTGCTTGCTACTGCTGGCATCGTGCAGCAAAAAGATAACTCCACGACATTCCTATCGTTCTAAAGAAAAAACAAAAATTGTCCCTCGTTACGGCTGCAAATTAATTATCGAAACAAATATAAAATACTGTACGGTGCCGCTGTTCCACTCGCATACACCCGTTAATTAATAAGCAATTATCGGTTGACTTCTAGAAATCTGCAATGAAAGTTGTACGCGCAGCAAAAATTCATAACTGGTTCGATATAATAAACTACATTGCTTTTTGCTTTACTAATTCTACAGGGTGAATTTTTATAAATAACGATGCTGTAATTGATTGTAAAAACATTTGAAATGAAAACATTTAAAATGATGCACTTGATGTTATGTAAGAAAGGAACTATCAAAGTAAAGCTGTCGGTTATCAAATAAATTAATATATAACCATGCATCGCGTAGTAAACGTCATTTGTACATATTTACCAAAAAAAAAATTTTTGGGTGTTTCAATACCACCAGCCAGTAGTAGTGGTAGGCGGGCAGTCCCTCCGAACTACGCTGGAAGGTAGGGCGGGGGGCGATCTTCAGCGTTCTTTCAGGAATCATGGGAATAGGTGGGTGTTGATTCGGGTGAGAAAAATTAGACGGACTTAATAAAGATAGAAGAGAGTGAAAGATTAGCTGTGGAATATTACTGCACCACCATTTGCCTAAGTGATCCAAGGAAACCACAGCAAAACTTGGACCAAGGCAAATGGACCTGGAATTGAACCGGCGTCCTTCCGAATACTAACCAATGGGCTAAACCTCTAGGCCATGCAACTCGGTTCCAGTAATTGTGAGACTATATAGTCATAAGAATAGACTTCGGGAATTTTAGAAAATACTTTTATTTTGATTAGATGCAGCAATACAATGTGAAGTGTGGAAATTTAAATGGGATATTTCCATGATTAGATAGGAATTTAATTATGTGAAAATAATGTTTCCTTCCTAGTATTTCCTTAATCTTAAACCACACACCTACTACAATCAGAATATTTTCATAAATAGTTAGAAACGTAAACAATTACTCAAGGTACGAAGCATCCACTCCATCCAATCAGTCGACTGACAACCCTAATACTGAGTTAAATAATTGTAATAAACCATGATGGGGTGAGTTATGCGCGTTTCCTAGGTCTTCTTCCGAAAACTTTCAATGACATTTGACATTCATAAAATTTTGGTTTCAATTTTGTTATTTTTGAATTCTCATATCGAATCAAATGACGCAGTTTGCACACCTTTAAGATTATTGTTATTATTCTTAAATCCATTACGTTTGGTATTAATAATTAATAAATCATTACCATAAGTTTAATAAAATTTTTCAATAAAACATGCTACGTAATGACGTAATCCACATAACACGAAAGTGTAGGGTAATTCTTTTGAACCACCCCCCCCCCCATGTGGTGAAAGTTGGGGCTGTTACTTGAGGACTATTTTATGTTAAAATTATGCATTATAGTTTTGTATTAATATTTTTTAATTGCTAATTATCGTTTTGGAGAAAATTACGAGAAATTATTTTTTTACTTTTTGTTTTTCAATCGTTTGCCGGAGATTGAGAAACTTCATGCACAGTAGTGATGAGAAAACTTGGTCTTGATCTTGCTTTGCTCATAACTATTACACAGATGTAAATTTTAGCTTGACCCTTATAAAATTTCAATTTCAGACTTGAGTACCTACCTATATGAATTTTCAGGACTTTTCCTTATTCGAATAAAATTAGCCTAATGAGGAGATTAGTTCTCAAACTTGTGTTTCCTTTATTTGCAATACGGCCCTGTATCCGTCGACAATACCTGTGGATGACCTTCTATGTCTTGTATTTATTAGCAGGAAAACTAGCCGATTTGCGATATCCCATTTAATCTTACATCACATTAGGTAGTAAACCGTTTATTTTATTGCAGATAGTATTTAACGTTCCTCTCCATACGCAGACAGATATTAAACAAATTGGTCTCCGCTAGTTACTACATTATGACTTGTAGGAGCATTCGAACAACTTCAACGGCTCTGCAAATAACTAATTAGTAGTGCAAGTAGCGAACTCGACCAACTCATTTCGAAAGTAAATTGCACCAAGAGAGTAAGCCGTGTATGTCGATGATAATAAGTCCGTGCAGGTGTCCTCGACCTAGACTAGAAGTACTTTTTTTGGTTGAAATTGCATTTGAGCAGCGAAAGTGCTATTTTAAATTATCTCATTGGAAATTAAAAATACTAGAAACAAGTTTAGTTTGTTTAATTGATCGCTATGATTATTTCACCACAAATCGATAATCCGTGATGAAGTACTAGGTATGCTAGAATATGTTTAACCATTTGGGGTCGACGAAGGGCCGCATCTGGCATTATTTTGCCACGAATTTCAAGGAATTTCTGTTATTGTAAACAGAGAACAAATGAATGAGTGAGTCTTTAATTACTTATATTTACTATTGCGAATTGATCATACAAAATACTACTAATTGTACGCAGTTGATGATTATTAAGTGACGAATATAAAATATTTGATTCGCGGATATTGAGTATCAGTTGTCTACATAGTAGTTGAAAAAGTAATCGTTACACATCATTAAATACAATAGAAAGACAACGGTAGCAAACCTATCAATACATCATCATGGGCCATCAATTGATCCACTTCGAATCTTTGCCTAGGCACAACTGCTTACGAAGTCCTATGACATTGTTAGTTACTTAATAGTGGATTACTATGCAATATTAATTTGAAATCATTTTTTCGATTTTTTATTTACCCACTACAAACTACCTCTTTTCCTCATTAATTTGTGGTAGTTTGTAGTGGGTAAATAAAAAATCGAAAAAAATGATTTCAAATTAATATTGCTTACGAAGTGTCACCCTTTTCTAAATCTACAATAACCCTTGTAGCTTATCAGTTCTGTAAATTCAACTGTTCCGTGCATTCTAGGTAACATTATTTTACTTATGCAGTAGAATCTGTGGTTGATTTGTATGAAAGAATGTACCTTTTGACAGATTTATTTTTACACTTACCTAATAAAAAAATAAAGCAAAGCTTCCTGTCTGACCTACGAGTTTAACCTCGAAATTCTCAGCGTCCTCGGTTCTATTCAAACGACTAAACCAGGCAATTTATTGAAGAATAAAGTAGTTAATTATGCAAGTTACGACCCAAATACCAAAATTTTTAACAATACGCATTCAACGGCTATACAACAATTCGATGACAAAAGTCAAAGGATCAAAATAATGCACGACCTTCTGCATGTAATATATAGCCATAAGCGATTGTCATAATGTACGACCAAAAATCGTACAATGATATTAATTACCATACAGAAAAGAACTTATCAACAACATTTTCCTTTTTTCCTAAAATTGTTTGAAGTGATGCATAAGATTACAATAACGTAATAACTCAACAACGAGTAAGGAGAACAGAAGCTAAAGTTTGAAACTTAATTGTAAGCAGTAAATGCGAAATTGTCAAAAGACTGTTTTCATTCATACGTTTTTACAATTTTGTATGTAAAGTGTTTAACAGTACCGTATTGTTGTGGCAGCGCTATTTCTCCGTCGGTACTACAAAAGTTAAAACTTATTTGAGGGGGCTTGGAGGGTGGAAGCGCAGGGGATGAAGGTTAAAATCGAAAATTGGAAAATAAACTTTCTTAAAATTGCCGGAATTTCGCCTGTAGGGTCTTGTAGCTGCTGGCATTTTAGTCGAGGAAAATATAAAGATTTTGATTTTTGAGTTTTCCCAAATTCATTGCGAGTTTGACTATCACAATAAGTTTCAACGAATAAATTTCAGCATTTTGTCACCTGATGAAACCACTGTATGATGAAACAATTGTACTAAAATTTACTTCGTTTTAAGTGCCTCGATTGTTTGTCAATGTTATTTTTAGGGGAAAAACCAAAACTGGAAAATTCACTGCTCTACAAAACCTTTGTAAATATCTTTTTTTCTTAGAAATTTTGATGCTTTCTTGTGTATACAAATAAGATGATGGCCGCCTAAAGAGGAATAATACTACCCAAAAAATACAGCTACATTAAGGCAGGATTAAAGAGCACAATAAAGGTTTTGAAAAACAAAATGAGTCGGTAATTCTACATAAGCAAATAATTTAGTAGAAGATTCACATTGATTTAATAATGGATAAAATTTTACAGACCAGAAATTAACAAACTAAGTAAAGTATACATAATTGTTACAAAACTACTTAATGTGAATAATTAATAACTAGTAAAATCCCTACAATTTAATAACTCCGTTACTATTTAGCTGATTTCTTATTAGTTTAAATTTATTACTTCTTCCCCTGAGTAATCCAGAGTATGGCAAAATAATCATTGTGGTTACAACAAATTGTAACCTAAAGTTCGTATTTGCTTTATTTTTGATTACTGCCTACGTAAAATGCATAATTGATTTTTATTGTTAAGAATCGTTATCAATGTATTCCTTAAAGTTAATCAATAAATAAACTTTTGTTTCATTTTTAAGTGGGATGCTTTAAAAGACGTTGGCCTTTTTGAACTACGACGTTAAGGAAAGTGAGTGCGATATTGCACAACATCCACTCGCTGTTTCGCACCGACCGACGTTAGTTAAAATTGAAATAAATTATTTACACGAAAGAGCCATTTGTGAGTCAGAAAACACTTTAACATCAGATGATGTATTTTGTTCAATTTTAACGCCTCGCTTCTCACACCTTCGCTGTCGTCGCTTTGCCCATCCCTATTTTATACCTACATCCCTCGTGCTTTGACATCTACGGTCATGATGCCGCTATAGCGTGTGCGCTGTGGTAAATATGGTATGCTACGTTGATGGCGTAACCTTACTTTACAGGCTTGGAAGAATGCTAACCCAACCAAAATAACCATCTCCGACGACTCTTTGTAGTTATTAACATAATTTGTGGTGTAATTGACATACTATTCATTAAAACATGATGTATATTCTGCATCGTAGTGGACGTTATAACATCCTACAGGCCTTTAAGTTCTAAATTTTAATGCGATCACATTATTTCTAAATTTATTTATTTCTTGTTTACGTAGAGAAGTAAAAATTAGATAGGGAATCAGACAAGGATGCACACTGTCAACTGTACTTTTTAATCTATTCATCGAAAACACGATAAACATTATTAAAACTTCAGGTATACATATAAAGGGGCGAAAGATTAGTACACTTAGATTTGCAGATGATATAGGAAGTCAGATAACTCATGATGAAAGGAGCAGTAGAGATATAAACCATAGGATAGTACAGGGTCGGGCCACCTTCAACAAAAAGTCGCTTTTATGCTCGTCACCGATTAATTTAGAAATTCGAAAAAAAATTGTGCGAAACATGGACGGTGGACGCGGCGGAAAAGAAAAGGTTGGTACTGTTTCAAATATGGTGTTACGGTGAATTATGATGATACCCTAGAAAAAGATAGTTAGAAATGAGTAGGTATTGGAAAAAGTAGAAGAACAGAGGTTATTATGGAATTCGGTAGGAAATAGGCGACATATTAAGGTTAGTAGGACACCTTCTCAGGCATGAATGGCTAGCTAAAAGCAGAAACTGGAGTTAAGAGAAGTAGAGATAGACCTAGATTAGATTCATGATAACGCCGTCAGTCTTAAAACTGGTTGGACACGTACCTCCACTCTTTCCTATCCTGAGATAATGTTCGCGTTTCCCTAAAACTAGAACAACCCGCATCATTAACTATTGGCGAACAGCAATCTAATCTAGGCCTACCTCTACCCCTCCTAACTCCCGTTTCTGCCTCTAATGGTGGATGTCTCTGATTAGATCTTCATGCCTGAGAAGATATCCTACTAACCTATCTCGCCTATTTCTTATTGACTTCCATAGAGTCCTCTGTTCTTCTATTATTTCTAATACCTTTTAATTTCTAATCTTCTAATTACATTAGATTACCGTTTACAAATATGTGTGTGTGATGTGGTATGTCTTAATTTTAGGGAAATGCAAAGTTTAATTCCGGATAGGAAAAAGTTGAGGTGCGTGACCAACTTTCTGCTTTATGGTGATGAATTTTGCTAGAGCGGCGTAGACGGCGAACGGGACGTTATAAAAAATAAATGGGTGCCTATAAGGTAATAACACGTAATGTACAAAATCGGCATCTGTCAATCTTCTTTGGTGCTATTTGATTTTAAATTTCAACAAAAAAGTCATAGATACAAAGGACATGCTTTATCAATATGGTCAGTTTGTGCGTATGTTTTTTTTTTTTACGTTTTATTGCAAATGCACTTGGGACTAATGGATTGCATCATCAAAATTAACTTTTGCATCGTATCAAGGTCTTCTCGAATGAATCATTACCGCAATAAATTTTACCGTATAATTCACTCATGATAATTGCACATTTCGTTTCGCCTTCTCTCTTCTTTTTAATCGTCGATAATTACGTTATAAACTATGTTTGCATTGACTTTACGCCTTTTCCACATATGTGTGTAGCTAGACGTTAGTTCCTTTTTTTGCGGTCGTACTTAACATACCTTTGTAAGAACGTGTCCATCTTCCAATTACGCAACACAAAGGTAAAAGTGCAAGTAAAGTGCACTTTTAAACATTTTAAACGAAGATTAATCTCAGACACTACATCATCCATGAGGACTTTTTACTCTACAAACAAAAATTGCAAAATATGTAAATTGTTTATTTTTATGATTTAAAATTGTTTTTATATTTTCAAATGTTGATAAAAAAAGGCATGAAAATGAATTGACAGGTGGGAAGAATATTTAGAGAACCTATACAGAGGTGAAGAGTTAGAGAAGGAACATAGTGTGGAGATAGGTGAGCTGGGTTACCCCATAATGAGAGAAGAGTTTGATGTAGCATTAAAAAACATAAAGAATAATAAGGCACTAGATATATATGGGATACAGGCGGAAAGTATGCAGTACAAGAAGTTAGAAATCGTATGTTGAGGCTAATCCCTGAAGACTATAAACGGAACGTAGTAATACCTAAAAAGAGAGGCGCGGTTGGGTGCGAGACGTTTAGAACAACTAGCGTAACTTACCATGTATCAAAAATCTTAACTAGAGTTGTACAGAGAAGAATGGCAAAAAGGGCGGAAGAACTATTAGAGGAAGACGCATGTGGGTGTTTAGAAGAAATAGAGGGACATAGGAGGCCATTCCAACTTTACGGGTGATATTAAAGAAAGCGATAGAAAAAGGGAAGAGCGCGTAAATACAATGTGGTGTTACAAGCCAATGATAAGGATACCGTGGATGGAGAAGGTTAGGAATGAGGGGGTATTATAAAGAGTAGAAGAACAGAGGGCGCTATGGAAGTCAATTTGGTAGGACACCTATCCAAGCATGAAGGGCTATTTAGAGATATATTTGAAGCAGAAACAGGAGTTAAGAGGAATGGAGATAGACCTAGATTGGATTACCGTTCAGAAATAGTTAAAGATGTGGATTTTTATGGTGTTAGGCGATTGGAAATGTTAGTTTAGGATAGGAAAAAGTAGGTGGTGGTGTCCAGCCAGTTTTAGGACTGACGACCTTTTGATGATGAAATGTTTGAGATTAATTTTAGATTCTCAAATATTTCAGCTAAAGGAACTTCTTAAACATTATAACACGGAAGCATAAAGGGCTCTGCGTAATTCTGCTTGTTTATTATTTTTTTTTTTAAATTCTACATCTATTAAAGGATTATGCATCGAAAACTATTAAAATAACTCGATCAAATTGGGTCCAAAAGTTGAAACGATTAAAAGTTGACAAAAGGCAGCTATTTTAGTTTACGGGTTTGTACCATCATCAACCAATCATGCTCTTTTAAAAAGAAATGTGATATAGAACTAAATTAAATATATAATAAATGAAGGTCGTCAGTGATGTAGAAATCCCAGTTTTTTTGTGGTTAAGATCGTTTTTTCTGTTTTATTTTTCCGTAGGACAGTAGCTAGGAAATTACGGCAGTAAATATGGCAAGTGTACGAACTATTACGACCTTTTTACCGTGTATTTACGTATTTGTCCACGTAGATTACCGTGTGTATGTAGTCGGAGCACGACTTGAACCGCCGGCCGGTCATATATTTGCCGGTATAGAGTAAATATTCAGCGAACGCGTATAATCTTGGTCGTCGGGGTTTCACATTCGCTACTGTGCACTAAGGACTAAGCTACTGCCTACGGCTGCTGTACTTTGTTGGATCATTAGCAATGAACGGCATGTTTGACCACAAAAGACCACAAATATTGTCCCAAGTCCGAACGAACGACGACGCTTGCCCGGCTACTGTTTAGTAGATACCAAGAACTGTCAGCATGACTCGTCCCCATACATACTATACTGGTATTATAATATACCTAATAACTAACATTACATACTTGAGGTTTGCCTGCCTGACTGACTGCCTGACTGCCTGTTTGTTGGTTTACGGCGCCGTCCCTTATCTATCGACGGCACGTCCGTTGCACGTGGTCTTACCAAAGGTTAATGCTTTGTCTTCGCCACTAAATAAAATGTAAAGCATGTGCGACATGAGCCTCTCCTTTTTATTCTTCTTCGAACGTACAAAAATTTTACAATAATAATAGGTCTTTATACTAAATACCGTACTTTTTAGTAACTTCTAAGTTACAGTTTATATATTTATTAGCATTATAACCTATCTACTCATTTTAATCAAGTTTGCAAACCTAGTACCTCCAAAGTTTTTATTAGCTCTTGCCAAACACTACGAAATATTAATGTCACACCGATTTAGTGAAGTTCCAAACAATTATATGTATTTCAGCTAAACGCACGCTCTGCAACTTCATCAGAAGTTTTACGAGATACATCGTTCCCGACTGGAAATTAGTTCAGTATAGGGTCCAATCCGGTCCAGGACTGCCTGAAGACTGATGAGGGATAAATCAAGCTTCCTGATTCGGATATGATTAAAAATCATTACGCCATATATGATCCGCAAAAGATCCGTTTCATTATATTATAATTAACTTTAAAAAAAGTTATTAAATAATTCGTAAATAGAAAATTGACAAAACAGTACTGTATGAAAATAAATAAAAGTAAAACTAAAATACTGGTATGCAAGGGAAGAAAAAGTACGGAAAGAGCGAATATAGAGATAGGAGACGAAAAATTAGAAGAAGTGGCTGATTTTAGATATCTAGGAAGTCAGATAAGTCAG
>NW_020439363.1:1312211-1325506 GCF_000699045.2 Agrilus planipennis | reverse complement strand
CTTCTTTTAATCCAATTTGTATAGAAAAATTGGAAATGTTTCCAAACGATGTGACGATCAAAACAGGAAAATGTAGTCACATTTGCAGTTGACGCGTGTGATTGATATTTAACATAAATATCCTTAAAGTTAAAATCGTCGTATTCGTATTCAGTTGCGACGCAAGGTGGGCGCGGGTTTCACTCGCGTCCTAGCCTTGTTTGCGATACACGTATGCGAACGACCGATGTCGCGCTGCGACCTGCGATGGCCAGACATGGAACGGATGGACAACGGACGGACTTTTAACATACGCAGTTTTGGGCCCGATCATCTCAGTCAGTCAGTCACTTAACTCAGTCAGTACACTCTCTTTTGGTTCGAACAGAAGAACATCTACGTCAACAGGTGTTCACAATCATAGACGCAGACCTACGGATGTATCAAATTTAACGCATACGAGTAGGTATTATAAAATAAACAGACAGAAAACCGAAAATACTGAGGAAATTTGTAATTCACATGTTTTGTTGTGGTTTAGAAACACCTTTAAAGATACTATTAATACGTGTCATATAAATAATTTGCCATCACTTGGAATTGTTCGTTTAGAATTTATCGTTTTCTATATAGAGATGAAATTTTTTATGAGCCTCTTTCATGACTGATGTAATTGTTAATTTTCGGGCTTTCGTGATGTCGTTGATCAAGGCTTCTAATTTTTAAGAACTCTTAAAGATATAGATGGTCAAAATGCCCGAAAATTACAAACTACATGCTCGATAACCGCGAAAGGTTGAACCACTTTTTGATTGCTATCACGATATTTTTTGGTACTAACTCGTATTTGGTTACGTTCATTCTAAACACAGAACGCACTTGTGTGTACATATATCAATGTGTCTGTATATATGTGTGTGTAGAGTTGAGTTGGGTTAATACTTTTTGCTGGTTAGAGTCGACCGCCCAAACGACAAATTCAGGTCCCGCGATGTTATCATTCAAGCCGGCCCAAGAAACGGTAAATCGGACCTCAAATGGCTCAAGTTTCCAGGGAGTGCATGCTCGCATTCACGCTTATTACTTGGCCTTTTCTAAGGCCACCTGGTAGTTAGTTAGTTAATATTATACCAAAAAACACCAACTTTACTATTTTACCGTCGCATTTGAAATCGTAACGTAAAGGCAAGTCTCAAGACTGGGTCAGCAGAAGGTACTCCCTTTTTGTAACTGTACAATTTGTGACTATATGAACGACGGGCATCCCTACGAAATTGTAAAAATGTTGCAAATACTTTGCAACATTTTATAGAGTCAATTTTTTTAAGTTCCGAAATCTCGTTGTTAAAAATAAATACAACCGAACAGCAATATATGAATCTCGGGACTAGCTACAAACAATTCTTGGTCTCAATAGTCCAAAAGTACATTAAAAGTTCTATGATTTCATTGTTAGAAAGCACCAAAAATTTTATTTACTTTTTTGAGGTGAAACTTCTTTATAGACGTTAGGAAGGAAATTTAGTAGGGTATAAAACTGAATGATGTAACGTCGCGCGTCACATCGTCACGCTCCATGTGTGACCCCTGGTGGATGTGTCCAAAAGGAGTCATTTTAACTTGCTTCAGAATCTAACCTGTTAGTAGCAAACTATAATAATAATCCGAAAATTGATATTTCGACAATTTATCATCAATTCGCGCCTGTACTGTACTGTATACATAAATGTGCTTATGCGTTTGTTTGTTTGATTTGATTTGTAATTCCTCTCTGCAGCTTTGTATGGCGCAAACGTAAAAGTTTTTAACAAAACTAAACCAATATTCCGCATTCGTCCGCTCGAAATAAAGTTGTTTTCTTCTGATGTTTGGTAATTAGCTAATGAAATAGTCTGATTAAAAAATACTGCTATAATATACAATCTAAAGAAGTTTCACTTCTTACGCGTGTACACCAATACATGCTCAGCCCTTTTCTTTTTATTCTATTGACGTACCACCCTCCTATTTCTGTACCACTTTAAAAGAAACATATTTGATGTTACAGAATCATTGCCGTACATTTGTTTTTTTTCATACTTAGGCGTTCATGTTTTTTTTTGGTTTTCGCTGTAATGAATTAAATAAAATTATAAAATACATATATTTGGATACAATAAAATAATTGTCTTAGGTGGTTAATCAGTCCAATTCCGACTTATTCCACGTGGTATTTTAACACTGTGATGTCTGTTCCTATCCACATCCACCTTATAGCACGATGATAGGTCAATGTACGACCACGATATAGCTAATGTGTGAACATGTACATCTGCTAATAAATTCTACGCGACAAGATACCATGCGAAGGCTTGCCAAGAGGATTATTTATCAGAAACGATCGGAAAAAAAGTTCATCGCCAAATTTTATCTAAACGGTAACGTTGTACTAACATTAATACCCATGCAGAGTTATTTCAACCGACATTAATTGCTTCCACGAAAAGATTATTTTTTAATCGATAACAAATAGGCGCTCGTGAAGGATCGGCGTTATAAAAATGGACGCTACTTTAGTCTGTGGGCTGTGATCTACCTGTACCAACCTTCATTTTAATATGAATTCTTCTTGCAGTTAGATAATAATTATCTTTGCAGTTTATTGGAAGAAACCATTTATTTTCTAACTAAACATTATGGTGGAGGAATTTTGTGAAAATTATACCTCAAAATCTATTTTTATATACGTTTTGCCTAGGTCCATCAAAAATAAGATATCAAAGCTCGAAAGCTATGTCAGAAAATGATTTCTTCATTCTACAGGTAAGAGGATAGTATTCGCTCGCTTAGACTAATCGCGCCCTTACAAGTCTCATTTTTGAAAAAGTTAGGTCTATAATATCCACGAATATCACAAGGCCTACTTTTTGCTGTAAGACACCTGTCTCGAAGGCTATAATTCTACAAAGATTTGTCACGCTTTTTAAACGTATCTCATTTCGAAAAGGCAATTAACAAAAGTTTAATATAGATGTCCAACGATGCATCCAGGACATTGATTTATCTTTCTCGGGGTCGAAAATGAATTACGAATTTAAAACCGGTCAGAAAATTGGTGGGAGGGTCAAGACTAATTGTTACGCCCACGGTTAAGTCCGGGGGCAACCAACGTTTCGGACTATTTTTCATTAAATTAATTTTTTGTAAGCAGAAAATAAGAACAAGAACGTAAGTAAGTAATTACAGCATCAGAACATTTTCGAGCACCCACTGCATATACCTACTTACAACATTTGCGATAATGAGAAGTGCTATGCTTTACGAATTTAGAGGCGCAATATCTATCATTTAATTCCCAATACAATCTTAAATACCAAGTTTTATTAGGTACATTTTTTGTTATACTTATGAAATTGATGTTGCTAGTGTTTCTTTTTTCTCTAAAGTGGACATAAGGATATAAGGTCACGAAAGCTCACTAGTATAGAGTAGGTACAAAGGGAAAATTTGATTTGCGTTGATTTAGTTTAATGATTAAGAGAGTATTGTACAAAAAGCTCTAGAAAATGAATTCAAATTACTTTTGTATACCTACTATCAATAATTCTAAATCGGGATTTCCGTGTCTGTAGATTGAAATAGATATTCCGAAATTCCCTACAATAATTCATTTCACCTCTTATCGATTGATTTTCCAGAAGCACTTCAATCTATAGGAATTCAAGTACAGCTACTGTAGTCCTTTTTATTTTGAATTTCCCGTATAATAATTTTAATCCCTATTTTTAATAATAAATATATACCTACGTCAAATTTCAAGTTTTTGATATACTTTATTTATAGCTGTAATGATTTCATGATGAATATACTTATCAGTGATTGTTACCTACTATTCGGCATTCATATATACATTACGGGTAGGTACGTAAATGTCAATAACTTGAAACAATTAAGAACGAATGCCGCATGAGGAAATCGATACCGGCTGCAGCTGTGATGCAAGTAACAGCCGACAGTCATAAATCATCTGGCAAACAGTAATGTGCAACAAAAAGGATTTACGAGAAGCTTCCAGAAACAATCGAATTCGAATTTAACTGTGAATAATGAGGAACATCCAATGGAATACAGCGATACAGGTAGTCAGTAAAAGACAGCTGATATAAAATAGTGTGATAACAGGAAAAGTAAATAGTGGTATAAATAACCAACTGTAATCAGTGTGTTTGAGTGTTAAATAAATTATTTATAAGTATCGAGACTTGTTTCAATAAGTAGATATATATATAATAGAAAAGAAGTTACAGGATAGAATATTCATAACACTTGGGTGAGCTTTCGTGACCTTATACCCTTATTTAGGTTTTTAGATCGAAACCACACGTGTACAGGATGTTTACCAAAAACCATTTACAAACTTTGAAAATTGACTATGTTCTCATTTAAAAATAAGTGTGCATCCATTTATTTTGATTTATTGCTGAATGTAAGAGAATCGATATTTTTTAATTTGACTACTCGTAATTTGAGAAAACATGGGGAAACGAGGTTCGCCCATGCACGTTGTTGTCGTTGTCAAACATTTAAGGCCGTTAAAAGAGGTAAAAGATCGCCATTGACTTTTAATACGATACGATAGGAGGCGCAATCATTAGATAAACTAATGACTACACGAACGTGTCAGCTGCAGATAAATTTAATGACTACAAAAATGTTCAGAGATAACCGGCCAAAGTCACAGCCAGCTTCGCACAGGTCAAGCGGTTCGTTAGGCCGTTCCATTTTCAGATACATACATACATATATACATAAAACGTTGGAAATTTACCTGCTGCAATGTCAGTAGGAATTAAGGAAACGGGGACACTTGCAAACATTTTATCGTATTAAGCTTCACTTCTGTTATTACAAAGGAATTTTTATTAATCAAATGAATTTTTCAATAAATACTAGGTGAGTACAATAACCGGACCCTTAAAATACCCTCAAAGGCATTAAATTTCATTTATCGGACTTTTGCTATATTTTTCAAAAACTGATACCGCCCTTTCATGTTTATCTTCCCCATCTCTGATTCTCAATTCGTCTGTACTTTATATGGGGTAAAACAATAAAATACCTTGATTAGATTTCGTAGATTACATCACCAGATAGATTTGAGACAATGGAAAAACTTGATTAGATCTCAATGAAATCAAGTAATAATTACCTAGCATGCGACTCCGATTAAGACCCTTGAAGCCATCGGTAAGTCAAACCATTTCTTTTTTGTGAGAATTGCATATATTAGATCCCAACAGTGGGAAAAGCGAGAAATTTGGTTAATTGGAAATACTCTTGAAGTTGAATTGGATTTAGTTTTTCAGTATTAATTATTAAATTAAGAAGAAATCTTTCATACTCAAGGTAATCATCATTGTTCATTTGATGACGTACAGCTTTTGCCTAAGATTTTTTCCGAAATAATAGCATTCAATTATATTTTGGGCTGAAAAAATAGGACCAAATTAAATTCAAAGACCTTCTTGGTTTCAATATTTTTCATTATTTCATATTTTATCTTTTCANATTTCAATATTTTTCAATATTTCATATTTTACCATTTCAAAGCAAATGTACGCAATTAAGTTCTTTAAAACAATGATGTTTCATATCGATCATACTATCCTATGCTCTATTTATCTGTTTAAGTTTTAAATCGGGATAATTACGTTTGCAAATGACAATAAATTTTATTTAATTGCTTGTTGTGAATATTCGAAATTGCCTTAAGTAGTTTATAGTGTACAGTGTACCGCAATATTGTTTAATATCCATATATGTGGCTAAATCAAGTAAAATCTTTATTGGTGCCGCTCAAATCGTTGTTTATGTTCAAATACAGTTATCCACCTGTAGCATTAAAAGGCTACCGTTCTATGCATGTATGTATGTATATACATATAGGCATTTACGTTTGTACAACTTACCTATCGGTTATGCATACATGTATACAATACCTACACCTACCTATCTATCTGTCCACCCATAAATCTATGTACAGTATGTTGTTTCCATTTCTTAGCACACTTTAATTTGCCAGTTACAGTTTGCCAAATTTTCATTACCTCTGTACTTATGTGAATCGCAAATATGCAGTAGTAGTGTCATGGAAACGTCAGAAATAATGAACAAAATGTAGATTTAAAGATTTTAGAGCGTTTTAGATTGATGGTTTACATAATATTACAAATCCCAATAGTGCCTGATGTCTGTTTGCTTTGTTTGTTTGCAACTTCTTCATGGCTAAACTACTAATCTAGTTTTAATCAAACTTAAACAAAAATAAGATGCACCTAAAGCCTGTATGCCAATACTATTGCCTAATTTTATTGTAAACTTGCAGTTACTTGTATTCTTTATTTTTGATCATTGAAACTGAAATCTCAACATTATAGTGATTAATAGGTAGTACGTCTGCACATCTGCAAATTATTGTGTAAAACGATAATCGGTTATCTGTAGTTTCATAATTTTATTACTGCTAAGAATATTTATGTTTTTGGTCAGACGTGGTATGCGGATCGCTATTAGACCTTAAGTGCGCCTAATAAAGATCGGATTTAGTAATATCCAAATTGAGGCAATGTGTCGCCATCTAGGAGGTATTTGCCTCTACTGAAGTATCTTACACCTCATTCATGTTGCAAGAAATTTGCCTGGACAACTGTAGATGTTTATCCTACAATTTATCACTACAATTTTAGTCCTTAGTTAACCTTATTACAAACCAGAGTAGTATTTTTTATAAAACGACCTGTACAACGTTGTATAAATACATTAAAAAATATTTTAATAATATGAGTGTATCGACTGAGCCTAACATGAATTATAATATGGCTAGTGTGCTGCAGCTTTGACAATCTTTTATAGCTTGAAGTTTGTCATCTCGACTTGTAAAACAATACAAATTTTTTTTAAGCATATCAACTTTTATTACTGCCTAATTTAAATGTAGCTTCTAATGATAAAAAGGTTCCCACCTACGGTCTAAAGATTTGAAATTCTGCACAGACGTTCCTTATACACCATAGGTGCGAACTAATATTTTGTTTAAATTCAATTCATAAAAGGGGCAAAAAGGAGATTCAAAGTTTGATTATATATCGACGAAAGCACAATCCAAACCGCTGAACCGGAAAGCTCGAAATGTAGGTCTTGGGCAGCAACTACTACCTACTTTATATTTTGTGTCGTCAATATATTGACTCTAATAAGTTTGAGAATCTGAGGTGTTCCTCGAGAATCTATATAATTAAAATAACCGTTCATGTGTTCAATAACTTTATTATTGTAATTGTAAATTTACTTCCTGGCATGGACTAGAATATAGTTTTGCATTCGGAATGACGCTGGTTTGATTACAAGTCAGTTTGCCCTGGTTTCCCTAGATCATTCAGGCAAACATGCCAACATAAAAACAATAGAATGTAAGTCGCATTTCGTAAGAAACATTTTTTTAAAGAAAATTTTAAAAATTTGTAGGTTTGTCTCACTGAAATATTTATTAGTCACTACAATAGTGTTACGGCCGATCTCCTCGGGACACTCTCCAGAAAGAAGTTTTGTTACTTCCAAAATTAGGTTTCACTTTTCTTGTCTTCATTTCGCACGCCTCTCCTCAATCATTACACACCCGTCCCTACAATCCTTAAAAGAAGGTTGAAGATAGTCTTCCGTTTTACTAGCTTCGTAACGTAGTGTAGGGAGTGCTCCCCCCCCACCAGCATTAATAAAAATTTATTGCGGTTTTGAAAAAAATTGACTCGAGTCTGCGTCTCTCATCGAGTCTCTCTAGTGTCGCTGAGAAAGACTGTAGAGACTGTCAAAAAAACTGTTTAGTGTCTCTGTACGAGAGACTCAAATCTCTCAATAAGTGGTGTCTCGATAGACATGGTTCAACATATTTCACAGATCCCAGTCTTTCTACGAGAGACTCGAGTATCTCAATTTGTCAGTTTTATTCAATCAGTCTTTCTGTGAGAGACTCGAATCTCTGAATTAACAATTTTATCGTTCGAGTCTCTCATGCAAACTGTGAGAGATCCATAAAAACACCTAGGCAATAACTGAGAGACTGTGAGAGACGCTCTCAAAGACGCTGAAAGACTCTGAGAGACTGAAAATTTTTGTCTGGGGTACTTGTGTGCAATAGCCAGTTACATTACGAGTCTGGAAGTTTGAGACATATTAAAGTCGATTTATTACTCGCTTCGTAAATGGCGTAAGTAGATACCTACTTAAAATGAGTAACAATCGTTGGGTAATCAATCGAACTGTCCATCTTCATTAGGTATCTGCGCTTTTTAATTTGGTTTTCAAATGAGTAATTTATACGCGGTAATAAAAGGTCTAAACACGATGTTAATGTAATAACAACTATCAGCGGCTCGATCTAAGAAACACTCACCGTCCGTCCGTTCATCTGTGTGTTACAGTGCATGTGAGTGTGTATGTACAGACATAAGGACCATTTGTAAATGCTGCATAATATCTGTGCCACGAGCCAGCCATTCCTACATAACGTTAAATACATTTACATTAATCACCATAAGATTTTCCTGGCGCAGAGAGCATACACAAATAACAACACAGTAGCTGATGGAGCCTGCTTCATATTTATGGGTTTATAATTCTCCCACTTCTCCCATTGCTGCATTATAATCACATTATGCATGTGCCTATGTATGCACTTACGATTAAGTGTATATAACACCATGGCCACAATGATAAACTGTGCAGTACCAACACATTGGATGCTCTCTTTAAAGCAAGAAATCGTAAGTGGCTTCCACGCGATGACCCGGACATATTAACTAATAAACTTGTTAATTTTGTCGTAAAAGTACTACTAGCAATGTATAATACACTATGGAGCAGTTATTGTCGCAACGTTGAAAAATCCGTCGATATTTTTATGGAATAGTTTACGCAAGGAATTTGGAAATTTGGAAATTTAAGCAAGCGCGGGGGAATAGTACTCTGTTTTGACTTCATTCGTGTTGTCTTTGTCTACCGCAACTTTATAATTGTAAGCAATAAAACAAAAGCATTCTTTCGTTAATGCATTTGATATTAAAATAGAAATTAATAAAAGGTCAATACGTAAACATAAATTTAAGAAAAAGCTAAACATCGGCCGAGGACAGCTGGAAAAGTAGCGAGCTTGTTGCTTACTTTGCAAACGTTTGTTTTGTGCGCATGTAAATGTTGGAGACAAACATGTAGAAAGCTGGAAAGCAGCGTTAGTATTTTGTGAAAAATTCCCCGGTTATCACGTTTTCGTCTTCAAATTAGGAGGAATTGCTTTTGCTGAATAATACAGACTTAAAAATTGCATGATGGGATCCATGAAATTACTCGGGGGCGATATCACCACCTGTTTCCGCAACTCAAAATTAACCGAAAAGGGGTTTTAGTACAGTAAAAGTTTCTTATTCACGGTTTCCTTATTCGCGTTTTGGTTATTCGCGGGTAAAAAAATTGCAACCCAGTTCCTGTATTCGCGGCTTAAAAAATTTCATCATTCGTGGATACAATCGGTAAACAGAAAAAGATTCGGTGTCATATATTAAGGGGGTTCACCGTAATAGACCGCTCGGGCTTAGTGTAAATTTTTCCGAAAACATGGGTTTCTATTATAAACATTGTGATTTAACGCTGCGCGATAAATATGTGATTTTTTGTATGGTAACAGACAAAGGTTCACACTAACTCGGTACGTTTTTAGTTTTCAATAATGTGGTCATTAAAAGCTTTTACAAGTGCTTATGGTTGATGTTTCTCGTAGAACACGTATTTTCATTAGAAATAAAAAAATAAAAAAATGGCCTTCGACAAGCTTTAGAACAAAGCTTTATCTATCTAACTACAAAATTTCAAACCTCTGTTCCAAACATTAAATTCATGATATCTAGAACCGATATGCATGTTTTTACCCTACGGCGCGTGTACTGCTGAAGCCCCTTAATGTATCGGCATCTTTTGACTATGTACTGTTGGTACGTGCCGAAGCGACTTTTATAAAAGATGTAACTGAGTGGACTAATTTCAAAATTCAAAACAAGAAAAAATCGCTAAATTTTTTAAACTCTTGACTAAAGCTGATTATAACGATTAATTTTAATTGCGAATTTATCAATACATTGATTTTATTTTGATACATATTGGTTTCATTTTGGAATCTTAGAACGTATCCCCTATGATTCCATACTAATTACCATTCCATATTCACGGTTTCTGTATTCGCGGCATATTTATGGAACGTATATCCCGCGAATAAAGAGCTTTTACTGTACTGTTGTTTTTATCGAAGTTACAAAAACGACAGTATGGTAAAAACGTTTTTCTACAAAAAAAAAATAGATACTAAGTATGGTAGATAGGTCGTTTATCAACTCAGTTGTACTTTACCGTAGATTATCTTCCAAAGAGAAATATGTGCTACGCCACTGGTATAAGCTTTGCAAATCGTTACGGCCGAGTTATTTCGCGCTCGACCGCTGGTTGTTGTCTGCGTTCGTTATTCTTTACATACACACAGGTACATACACATACCGCGTTAATATTCATGTTGTCAAGATTTGAAATTTTAATGCTCGCGCAGCAGTTTCATTCATGCTTTTCCTCTCTTTGCCCGGCGTCGTTTATCTGGAAGTGTAAGTAGTTTGAGAGGCGGTGTTTCTTAATTAATTGACGATTTGTCTCTTGCTAAGAGACCGCCTCATTTGCATTACGCCACTGACTATGACTTAAATTAATCCAAGTGAAACAGTCGTATTTTCTCACAATCAGAAATGCCATTCGCGTGGTTATCGCGTTTAAGGATTCGCAAGAGGGCTCGAAAATTAACCTTTTATTTGCCTACCAAGCGAAAACGCAGGTTTGGTGTACACAAATTTCCAAATTAAATCGGTCCGACCAATTATCTACATATCTGTGTTTATTCAGTGTTTATTATTACCAGACCAACACGATTACCAAAATTACCTATAACAAAATTCGGATAAAATTCTTGTTTTTTTCGGCAATGAATCTAACTGAAATATATTCTATGAATCTAACAAACACATCAAGCATCGCCAGGATGTTGGCATTACTCTAATTCATCAATTATGAATTTTCTTTTGGATTCTGTGCTCTCTAGAGAAAGTTTTATACTTCTCGATAGGGTGCACTGATTTAAGGCGTTAACTTCTTTCCGAGGTCTTTCGTCGTAAAAAAAGAGTTCTAATATCTAAGACGGATATACATAGAGTTGTAGCGTTCGTGAGGTTCTGCAAAAAGAAATTCGCGAAAAATTTGAAGATTTTAAAAACTTCTTATTCGAGTTTTGACCGCAGTTCTGGAAAGTCTGTAAAGAGCTGTATAGTCCTCTTGCATTTTAGTTAGAAGTTAATTGAAAAATACAGTCAATAACGATTGCGTTACCAGTTCGTGACTTCAAATTATCAGGGTCGTGGTCTAAGTGAACTATTGTGTCCAGACGTTTCGTCAGCTACTGCGGCTGACATCCTCAGTGGTTGACAACGTGAACGTAAGTTATATCTCGAAGTCTCGACAGCGACTGTCGGCCCTGTAGCCCGAATCTTCATTCTGCTATGGATTCCGGCCGTGAAAGCCTTTGTTCTTATATTGTGAGTAGTAGTTCTGAGCAGAACTACCCCAGGTATTGTATTTTCCTCCCCAGGAAGTTAAGAATTCCTGGGTGCTGGCCATTTTTCGACTAACGAGCTATTCAGCTAGTCATTAGCATACGAAACGCAAACTCGTACTAATATCGAGTTTTCGCTGCAATTCTGACCAGAACTATCCCAGACTGAGTACATATATATATGACATAAATGAAGTTGATGTTCTCATTTAAAATTACTGGGTGCTGGAAGATTTCATTGACGAGTTATAAGTCTAAAAATAACTGTCTCGTAGACAGCCGAGAGTTTCTACGGCAGTTCTTGCTAGAGCTGCCCCCGACTGATTATTCCACACCCCCAAAGAACAATACAAATCTGGGGTGCTTATCATTTTTCGACCCAAAATACTCAGACTTAAGAAACTTAAGAGATATTGTCTTTTATGTTTGAATCTCGCGAGATGTTCCATTATTGGTTGAAAAATTACCAGCATTAGCAACAGTTCCTTAGTGGAATGAGGGTTCCGGGAGTGTCAAATATACTCATTCGAGCTTCCGTATGCTTTATGACTTCGTAAATATTGTTTTGAGTTGAAAATTAGCCTGTGGTTTTGAGTTCGGAGCTGGATATATATAGATTCTAGGGTGAAAAATATGCGATTTAGGGTAGTTCTGTTTATAACTACTGGGTGTGTTTGAGTTTTATTTCCTTTTATACAATTTTAAAACAAAGGCTAAACATTTAGCATGTAGCAGTACCCTCACTAATTTCAGCAATGAGCCGCAATTGGTTATAAAGAAGATTTAGTTGGGATCATTAGGTCTCAAGTCAATTCTTTGCGAATAAACGAAATAGTGTGGAAAGTAAGGCGTAGGAAAGAACCGCAATAAAACAATACAATTTGGTATGTAGGTAGCATCTCTTATCCATGCTGCGGTGGTCAGACACAAAATGTATAAAATGTCCACTAACTATGTGAATGGGACAGTTAAACAGCGATCAGCAACGTCCAAGCAGACCAATCAAATTGCAAGGCTTTTTGTTACGTACGTGCGTGGAAATACAAGCGGCGTAACGCGGCGTAACCCTGAAGTGCTGAATTCTAAATTAGATCGTTTTTCTGTGTGCATTGAATACACATCGTTTTGTAAACACCAAAAATTGTTTGCCATGTCATCGTGTCACAATAACGAAAAATTTCAATGGTGTGTTCGCAAAAGTTAGGACGGACACGATCCGGTCGCTACCGCTCAGAAAATATCTTTCCTAATGGTACATACAATAATACTCTAAATATCAGAGAAGAGAGACTAGCATAGAAGTCCAATGCTGGGTTAATAATCCGGACTTCGTTTCGGATAACATGTCGGTAAATCTCGAAGCTTCTGTCATCCGACCGGTAGTTGTCGCTTCGGAAAATCAACCGTTTTTTTTTTCTTTACAAACTTGGCTTACAACAGCAAAGTAAAAAGACTTATGCGTTCTATGATCCCACCACTTCTACTATTTACCCCTGCCATTACTGCGTTCACTCTTTGCTCCGACTCAATACAGCGTTGAGGCGCTCATTTTCATAGCAACGCCATCTCCTGGTTCTATTTAGAATTTCTTACTCACGTTTTAGTCCTCCATTTGAATTGGACTTCTATACTAGTCTCTCTTCTC
>NW_020439363.1:1309521-1312169 GCF_000699045.2 Agrilus planipennis | reverse complement strand
ACATTCTATAGTATATTTACTATCAGCATTGCACCCGTGCGAAACATAGTGTACAAATAATACCATTAAACCAATTCCTTAACCCCTATCCCGGTATGTTTGTGTGATTGAAGAAGTTTCACTTCAGTAGCGTGTTGTATAATTACACGTTGTATTTTTCTAAAGGAATATGTAGCATGTAACCTTACCATTTTTAATCTTAAAAAATATGAAATATAATTAATAATTATTTACGGCATTTCAAAAATCCTTTATTATGATTTTATAGAAGTGCCTAATATTAGATACAGAAACAGGAGTTAGGAGGAGTAGACCTAGATTAGATTACTGTTCGTAAATAGTTAAGGATGTGGGCTGTTCTAATTTTAGGGAAATGCGAAGATTAGCTCAGGATAGGAAATAGTGGAGGTATGTGTCCAACCAGTTTTAGGACTGACGATCTTATGATGATGATGATGATGAGAAGTACCTAATACAGTTTTGTAGGATATCACAAGTGCTGTCAATTGACCGTTTGACAGTTTCACAAATGAAAAAGAAACTCATTATTAAAAATATCAAAATTAAACTATGTTGGAAAAAATTTAAGTGCAACACGGCAGCTTTAGAAAAAGACATTTAGAAAATATGTAAATATAAATTGTCCTTAGGTTTTTAGGCACAAATCATAACTTATTTCAAATTGCTGGTTTGGTTAGGTTAGGTTAATCCGTTTCAAAATGATTTTAAGATATATATTATAAGCGGCAATAAGTTCTGTTATCCTCACGCTTCATTTCAATAAACGTTTATGATATACCAAGTCACAGAGATTTTTATTTTTAATGTGCCAAAGGACTCTTCTCATGGATGTGATGAATTAAACTTTAATTCTTATATACCTAATATGCAATTCTTACATGCACCTATCATGCCGTGTGCCATAAAAGAAGTCACAAAACAGTTGAAATGCTATAATTGACGATAAAATAATGTCAAGCGGTTTCTCTTTAAGATAGTTAGTGCATTTTTTGTTTGTTAGTGTCGAGATTTTGCACCGGACGTAAAAGTAGGGACGTCAAACGTATAGGACGCAAACAGGATAAGCGATTATCGGCAGAGACACACTGAAGCGGATAAAGAGAATAAATGATTTCTATCAACCAACTACGTAAGGAAAACTGAGTTTTTCATTTTCCGGTTTCTGTTATTACAAGTTACCGGTGGTGAAGTAATTTTAGTAGAAAAAGTCCGTCGGCAAGTGTTCATAATAAACATTCCGAGAAAACATTCTCATGATTTTTATTGTGCTAATGAGGTCCTTTATTAAGGAGAACATATGCTGTGAAAGTGTAAACAGTGCTCTTATCATACTTTCTAAGACGTGCTTCTAAGTGAAAAAGAGAATCCACTACACAGCTAATGTACGTACAGATTATACAAGCATAGTGCGATTGTTTAGCACCTGACTCGAAATGACATTTTCAATTCAGGTGAAATTACTTTGTTTTAAAATGGAAGCGATATTAACAGTATGAAAATAAATAAAATTAAAAAAAAAATACTGGTATGCAAGGGGAGAAAAAGTAGGGAAAGGACTAATATAAAGATAAGAGACGAATAACTAGTGGCTGATTTTAGGTATCTAAGAAGTTATATTAGTTAGGACGCAAGGAGTAGTAGGAATATAAAGCAGAGAATAGCGCAAGCTCGAGCCTCCTTCAATAAAGTCACTTCTATGCTCGCGAACGGTTAATTTAGAAATTCGAAAAAGATTGGAAAGAGTGGAGGTGCGTGTCCAACCAGTCTTAGGACTGACGACTTGATGATGATAATGTAATTTTCTAAATAGAGATACCTTTTTCCTACAAAAGTGACATTAGAGAGCTTTTGAATCCAATTCAAGCCAAATATTACTTATACCTAACAAATACCTTTTATACGTAATTTATTGGGAAACCTTGACAGGTATTTTTTTAAGATACCGGATAGATATACTCAAAGTGATGAAGGGAAACTATTGTGTTTTACTCAGCAGCTGATGCTGGCGGACAGGTTTTCATTCTGTGGTAAAACCTTTAGGCCAGCGGTCGGCAAGTAATTTTAGGTACGGTCAAGATGTTTTTGAAAATTTTTATCGAGATTCAGAAAAACCATATTCCTTCCTCCAAAAAATCATAACGGTGGCGTTCAAAACTCAAACATAATTTGTTGTCTACAGAAAAATACTTTTTAAATAATTTATTTGGAGTTTTTTGCTTCCAAAAAATTTTTGGCGGTTCAGTTTTTGGTCTTCCGCCATCCGGATCTTGATTTTTTTTATACCTTCTTGTTGTTTTTGTATTTTTCGATTGTCTGCCTTTTTGTTTTAGGTTAGTTTTTAATTTATATCACATAAGTTATTGTTTCCGTATGGTCAATAATATATTACATATATTAGGATTTGGCATATGTATTTTATGATTAAAACCACATCGAAATCGTTTAAGTAGTTTTTGAATATATCGTGTTCAAATATAAAAATCGACGAGAGATAGTTAATGAGAAAGGATAGAAAAGAGATAAAGATAGAAAAGTACAAGATATTTTATAAAAGAATGACATTTTTAATTAAATTATCATTTTCACTCACTGTCATAAATGTGAGTCGATATTGATCACTTTGAACC
>NW_020439363.1:1286206-1305712 GCF_000699045.2 Agrilus planipennis | reverse complement strand
ATCACAAGTACTGTCAATTGACCGATTGACAGTTTCACAAATGAAAAAGAAACACATTATTAAAAATATCAAAATTAAACTATGTTGGAAAAAATTTAAGTGCAACACGGCAGCTTTAGAAAAAGACATTTAGAAAATATGTAAATATAAATTGTCCTTAGGTTTTTAGGCACAAATCATAACTTATTTCAAATTGCTGGTTTGGTTAGGTTAGGTTAATCCGTTTCAAAATGATTTTAAGATATATATTATAAGCGGCAATAAGTTCTGTTATCCTCACGCTTCATTTCAATAAACGTTTATGATATACCAAGTCACAGAGATTTTCATTTTTAATGTGCCAAAAGACTCTTCTAATGGATGTGATGAATTAAACTTTAATTCTTATATAATATGCTATTCTTACATGCACCTATCATTCCGTGTGCCATAAAAGAAGTCACAAAACAGTTGAAATGCTATAATTGACGATAAAATAATGTCAAGCGGTTTCTCTTTAAGATAGTTAGTGCATTTTTTGTTTGTTAGTGTCGAGATTTTGCACCGGACGTAAAAGTAGGGACGTCAAACGTATAGGACGCAAACAGGATAAGCGATTATCGGCAGAGACACACTGAAGCGGATAAAGAGAATAAATGATTTCTATCAACCAACTACGTAAGGAAAACTGAGTTTTTCATTTTCCGGTTTCTGTTATTACAAGTTACCGGTGGTGAAGTAATTTTAGTAGAAAAAGTCCGTCGGCAAGTGTTCATAATAAACATTCCGAGAAAACATTCTCATGATTTTTATTGTGCTAATGAGGTCCTTTATTAAGGAGAACATATGCTGTGAAAGTGTAAACAGTGCTCTTATCATGCTTTCTAAGACGTGCTTCTTAGTGAAAAAGAGAATCTACTACACAGCTAATATAATTACACATTATACAAGCATAGTGTGGCTGTGTAGCACCTACATCGAGATGACATTTTCAATTCAGGTGAAATTACTTTGTTTTAAATTTTGAGTATGTAATTTTCTAAATGGAGATATCTTTCTTCTACAAAAGTAACATTAGAGAGCTTTTGAATCCAATTCTAATTCAATCCAAATTATACCTAACAAATACCTTTTATACCTAATTATTGGGAAACCTTGACAACTGTTTTTTTTTCTTCAAGATACCGGATAGATATACTCAGTCATTAAGGAAAACTATTGTGTCTTACTGTCAGCAGCTGATGCTGGCGGACAGGTTTTCACACTGTGGTCTAAACCAGGGCCAGGGGTCGGAAAGTAATTTTAGGTGGCGTCAGAAAAACCATACCTTCCCCTCCAAAAAATGATAAGGGTGCCGCTCAAAACTCAAACATAATTTGCTACAGAAAAATACTTTTTAAATAGTTTATTTGGAGTAATTTATTTCCAAAAAGTTTTTGGCGGTTCGGATCTTGACCGCGATCCATCAGCTGTCGATCGTTGCTCTAGCTCTACAGTCTAGACTCTAGAACATGCCGCTAGGTACCGTGTTGCGATCACATCGAAATTACATACGTAATAATATTTATAAGTGAATGATTAAAATACATTTCGGGTTTCGTTATTTAAATTGTTATCCTTTGAATAAAAGGCTTTTAAGATTTAAAAATAAGAGGCTACTACATATGTGGAAATGTATCCTCGGACGAGACGGGACTGGCAAAATAATGATATAATTCACAAAATGTATACTCTAGTCAGTAGCGGACTAAGAGGAAGGCCCGTCCCAGGTCTTTGGTCTTAAAGGTCCTCCAAATTTTGAGAAGTAATTTTTAATGAAATACCAAAAAAGTTTAACGATGACTTTTTTTTTAAAACTAAAATATATCAACTATCTACATTTTACGTTGGAATTGACTACAGAAAAACGTTCTATACTCTATAAAGAGGGCCCCTAAAAATAGCTCGTTTGGGGGTTCGCAAATTTTTGATTGATTTTATATATTGTAAAACATAGTAAGAATAATAATAACAACGATAGTAATATGTAATAATAATAATAATACTTACTACTTTANATAAAAGAATGACATTTTTAATTAAATTATCATTTTCACTCACTGTCATAAATGTGAGTCGATATTGATCACTTTGAACCTCTGTATATTTGAAACCTTTCTTATGCTCACCTCTAACTTTTTTACTGTGAATATCTCATAATGAGGTATTATTAATTAAGATTAGAAATTAAACAAAAATTTGCGGAATCCCAAACAAGCTAAATTTCTGAACAGATCAGAGTTCTCATTTCGATTTGCACTTGCATTTAAGCACTTACCATTGATAGTCACTGATTCTCTCATAAAAACGATATTACCTGAAACAATAAGAAAAGGACGTAAGTACAAGACATTATCACAGAGAAAATAAACTTTTACTTAATAATATGCCTATACAAATGTAGATTAGGTTTCAAGTGTTACAGTCCCAATTTCGTATTCCATTGTAAGTTTTGCATTTAACTGCAACGAAATGTCCATTTTTAAAATAAATCCTAATAAGCAATTACACCTGTTTCTTATGTTTATAAGTAGGTTAAGTAAAAGCGGGCATCAACTGTGTAATTGTTTTATTTTGTCCGTTGTTGAAAATGCTAAGGGGGGGCTTCTTTTTTCTTAATTTTTCTGTATTAGCACTGAAGTTAACGACTCAGAACACGCGAGGAGAACTTCAACCAAGCTCACCTGCTGATCTGCTGAAGAGATAATTTTAATCACCGAAAAATGCTAAACTACTTGAAAATAGACTGACGCACACTGCCTCTTCTTGTCCAGGGGCAAACTGTAAAATTAAATTATAGTAAATTATCTCTGTTATTGCAACATAAAAGGAATGTTTTTTTTACTATTTTCATGCAGATCTTTATATCTTTCTCAGTGTTAATATTTTATCTCACGGATACGCGGTTTAGATCCGGTATCCGGTGGATCCAGCCGGGTACGCAGCAGTGCCGGGTAATTCTACGAGATAGAAGATAGAAAAACTAATTCTAGCAATAATAGTTTAATAAGTATAACAAAAAGCCTAACTAATGAAAATTGGTACTTAAAATTGTATTGGGATAGAAATACCGAAGTGGGAGTGTTACCACCATAATTGTGTGCTGAAGATTCCGTATCTTTTTAATTACATGTGTGAAAATTTAAAATATTTAATTAATGACGAAACAATTTAAAACTAAAATACTGATATGCAAGGGAAGAAAAGTAGGGAAAGGGCGAATATAAAAATAGGAGACGAAAAATTAGAAGAAGTGGCTGATTTCAGATACCTAGGGAGTCAGATAAGTGAGGATGGAAGGAGTAGTAGGGATCTAAAGCAGAGAATAGCGCAGGGTCGTGTCGCCTTTAATAAAAAGAAGACACTTCTATGCTCACGAACGGTTAATTTAGAAATTTGAAAAAGGTTGTTAAAGGTGTATGTTTGGAGCACGGCGTTGTACGGGTGCGAAACATGGACAGTGGGCGCAGCGGAAAAGAAAAGGTTAGAAGCGTTCGAAATGTGGTATTATAGGCGGATGATAAGGATACCGTGGATAGAGAAGGTTAGGAATGAAGAGATATTAGAAAGAATAGGAGAACAGAGCACTCTATGGAAGTCAATAAAAAATAGGCGAGATAGACAGTAAGATACCTTTTCAGGCATGAAGGTCTAGTCAGAGACATATTAGAGGCAAAAACAGGAGTTAGGAGGGGTAGAGGTAGACCTAGATTAGATTACTGTTCGCAAATAGTTAAGGATGTGGGCTGTTCTAGTTTTAGGGAAATGCGAAGTTTATCTCAGAATAGGAAAGAGTGGAGGTACCTACGTGTCCAACCAGTCTTAGGACTGACGACCTTATGATGATGATGATGGAACAATTTTCGAAAATAACCTAGCTGCTAAATTAATTCTGTGTTTATATTGATAGTCTTGTAGCTTGAAATAACAGAATGAGTGGGATGTCTATTTTAGAAAATACTACGTGGTTCTTTACAATATTTCCCTCATTAGACGTAGAAGTATTTACTTCTGGGTGTTTCCTTAAGAGTTCGAACAGAAACAGATTTGGACAAAGCCGGAGCTAAAACTAAAAAAAATTGACTTATTCCTACGTATGTATAAGAACAATTACTGATACTGAAGAAACGTCTGTTTTTAAGAAAAAACTACAGGTAAAGATCTCGAAGGATACACAACACTTGTTTTTTTATTGTAACCAACCGTTTAAATTAGGATCATAGGTTTACGGTACAAAAGGACAACAAGGACGAAGTGATTGTTGTCATGGTCATGCTTTTCCTATGTATTTTTTTGACATAGTGATCTGTGGAAAGCGCAGATCCTTAATCAAAAACAATTACCAGGTCTTTTCTTGGGATCTGATTGGTATAAATTCAAAATTTTTAACATAGTAGTAGATCCTAACTATATTACTCTTCAAGATGACTTTCATCGAGTATTAATAGTTTAATTTTAAACAATATTGGTAGTAAACATATGAAATCCCATGACATTGTTAGTTATTTAATAGTGGATTAATATGCAATATTAATTTGAAATCATTTTTTTTTTTTTTTATTTTCGATTTTTTATTTACCCACTACAAACTACTTTAAATTAATGAGGGAAAAATTGTTGCTGTTGTCACACCCCTGTGTTGCTGTTTAGTGATAGAACATTGGTGCGTAAAGCCAAAGGCCCCGCGTTCGGTTCCCGGCGGGGGTGTGACAACACCAACAATTTTTCCCTCATTAATTTAAAGTAGTTTGTAGTGGGTAAATAAAAAGTCGGAAAAAAAAGGTTTCCAATTAATATTGAATATTGGTAGTGTTTTCAAACCTTACTAAAGTTTCTTTTGAGGAACTTTAAATCTGTACACGACAATTCCTTCGGATTATAAGACTAATCGTAAGTTCTTCTTGTCGTATTATAACAGTTAGTTTAGCTGTTTCTGCTATCTTGATGAAAAATAAAATCGCATTTAGAAGCCACGATATCTCTCCTTATAAGTCCGACTGTAGTATTTGTCTGATAGATAGTACTTCTTTTTATGTAGCTTCTTACTCTTAGTAAGAAAAAAAAACAACTGTCGGACGAAAGACTATAGTTAGTCATTCTTGAACGGAGCTCTAACAATGTATCCGATCCGCTTCTGATTATGTCAGACATCGACAACCATTTACTGCTCCCGGTTTTCTATTCTTCTTCTCTTTGCTCAGTCTGATACAATGGTTTTGATTTTATAATGAGACAGCCGCGGTTTAAAAAGGGCCCTTATGTGCTAAGCCGAAATATTTTGATTGGGTCTCTAATCTTATCTGATCGTTTTCCATACGAAGCACTTAGCGGTTTTTTCATGCCGTTTCGAAAAGTCTTACCTGAAGATATCGTATACGAAAAGAAAAAATTACAAATTTTCTATTTCAAAGTAACAAAAACGAACATATAGTAATGCTAACAATCTGTAACAAACAACTTTAAAATGATTTAATGATCTGATGAATGTATTTTTAACCACGATATTTATATTACAACTTACTTCATGTATGTGCCCGGAAATGTATGAAATCCGTCATTCTATACAATTCCTAGGAAATGCACATAATTCCTAAAATTGCCCGGAAATGTGTGAATGTATTATACACATTTCCTAGGAAATCTGTACATTTCCTGAATAGCAATCGGAAATGTATTACAGTTAAAAATAAATTGGTAAAAATACGGCAGACTGTTTGGAGTACCTATACCCATTGGTGACGTCATTGTTTGATTAGTGAGATTTATAACAGACTGAAGTTTCCTCAATGCTTCTGTCTGCCGGAGGCGGGCTGATATGTTTGATGTTAGAATAATGTGACGACGTTATCTTTGTTTCAGCAAACACGTTGACCTTGAATTTTTAGAATTTTCATTGGTATATATGTGTTGGGCGCGGAGATCATAATGAAGCATACTTTTCGAAGACATTATTCCAACATATCAGTTCGACTCCGGTGGGCAGGCACATTGAAGAAACTCCAGTCAATCATTTTACCTAGAAACCATCTGTAGTACGATACTAAATTTTAGGATTACGTATGCTCCAACAAGGTCCATTTGTATGGATATCTACTTGCTGAAACGAATCCTGGCGTAGCTAACCTCAACGTGATAGGCACGTTACCATAATCGAATAAAATAATTCAAAGTGGTCTGTATTCTGTCGAAACTGCCAGACGCGGATCGCGATTTCGATCTTTTTGGATCTCATCAGCGCGTCACAGACAGCTCCGACAGAACACAGACCAACTTTTACCTGCTGTCTTAACAGCGCGTTTTAGAAAATACCACAAATGGCGCGGAAAACCTAATTACCATACAATAACGTCACTAATGCATATGCATCTCCAAACCTAACCTAACCATACAATAACGTCACCATTGCATATACATCAAGCAATCGCACTAGTACAGCGTAAATACAGATAACTCTGATTCTCAGTTTAACGTATTTTATTCATGTTATTCACAGAAAGCATTAGTTTTATACATTTCCTAGTACAATATCGGAATTTCATACAATTCCTAGGAAATGTGTACATTTCCCAGGATAGGTGTGCATTAAAAAATCTTTGAAACAATATTTTATAATGTCTTAAATAGCTTTGGAATTGTATGTATTTCCTAGGAATTGTATAAAATTCCTAGATTTCATACATTTCCGGTAACATATACATGTAATTTTGACATTTGATAATACCTTTTGAAAGTTGAATGAAATAAAAGAACACCATTAAATTTATTTCATCTCCCTAAAATCCCACGTGCCCAAAATTGATGTCCCCTGTTAGCACACGCCGTTTTCCGGTTGGTACAGGAAAATTATGTGCTGCGCTACGATTGTTTACATCCACCTAACGAAGAGTGGACTGATTGAAAATATAATTGACTTGTTAAATTGAAATTGGCCCGTTGATGGACGGCGTGTAAGCAGGGGGCAAAGTGCATTAATCAATTTGATCATCGGAATGAGTGGATTGATTAATACGATACAGAGAAATGATGAGTCACGTGATACCGTCTCTTTATGTTCCAAGACGTCTTAATAAAGGTGAAAGCAGGTTCTCGAACCGAACTTATCATTCATCAATTTATCACACTAATGTACCGTTCGAAATGCTACTTAGTATTTTTTTTAAGAATCATGTTGTTAATGCACAACAGCTACTAGTAAGTTAGTGCTTATTTGTTTATGATAACTGGACGCATAGTAAAACATCCGCAAATTTAGTTGTATTGGCAATCAGCTATGGGTGGTTAGTAGAATCTATCGGGTGGGCTCTAAAAATATCTAAAGAAAATTAAATAGCAAGATACCTTGTCAATTTTTTAAAAACAATCGCAGGCCTCTAAGAAAATAGGTAATGTAATGTTCGTGGGTTTAACAAAATTATCTTCTAAGACTGATAACGGCAAGAACTATTTATTTACACTAATTATTAAAGAACACTATTAAATTATTACTAAACTTAGGTTATGAATTATTCTATTTATTTACACTACTGTTGATATATCACTATTCACTGCGCTATTTATTTCACTGCTATCACTGTCAATTTATTTCTCGATTCACTTCTGCAACGGTCAATTTATTTCTTCTCTCTTCGGCGATCGTCTGTTCCTTTAAATACTCTTTTGTTTACTTTCTGGAACCTTCTGGAAACATCCGGATAGTTTATTGTTTCTTTGAACTGTTTAACTGCTTGCCCAGAACGAAGGTACGAAACACACATTTACAAATACGGCGCACATGAAGGAAGGCGCCCGCGGCTAGTCGGCGAATCGATAAGCCGTTCACGCATACGTGTGCCCGATCGCACACAAACACACTCGTGCTCGCTACAGTAATTTCACCTGATAGTGAATTGTAATCGTTTAAAGAAAACTCTTTATTGATGAGGAACAACATAATATCGATGAAGAAAATGGAGAAAAATTAGTTGTAGTCGCATATTATCAACAAATAAGTAATTATGAAAGTAGAAGACGATCGTCACATATCGTTTCACTACAGCAAAGTTGCAATTTAGTTTGACTCTCCAGAATAGTTTTCGTAACTGTCCCGCCAGTCTTCGGATTAACCACTTGAATTTATTAAATTTTACTTTTATTAATTTTTTGTTCCAATTGTTATGACACGAAAATATATTTACCCTTTTATTGTGTATGTTACAAACGCGTGTTCTCAATTTTACATCTACTAATTTTTTCTTACTAAGTTATTAGCTTGTAAGATCGCCTTTTCTTCCTTATTATTATTTATTAACTTGTCTGTTATCTATCAGTATAATGTAAATGTGTATTTTTTGAATAATCCTTCACACTATTTTTACCATTTGTGTGGACGTCTGTTGCGAGAAAGTAAAAATGTCCACGTCTGCACTATCTATCAAATAACAACAAACAAGGAAGATAGGCGAGCGAGAGCCTGTCGAAACGATTAAAGGATCACAGCGAAGAAGAGAAGAAGAAGAAGGCGGAGAAGAGAAGTTGTACTGTAAGAAAACATGGTGCATAACTGTACCTGATACGACCACTGCGATGACGAAGAAACGGAGGGACTTTGCTAGAAGGAGACGTCCCCATCAATCAGGACTCTTTTTTACTCCCTCGACGAATAAGCCGTATAACCATTGCGGTCGTACTCGCGTTCACGCAACATATTAATTAGATGTTTGTTAAACGCGGAGTCATGCTAATAATTTATATTGAAACGTTGTGTTTTATTTGCTCCGGGTTCGAAAACCTCGACGACTCCCAGGCACCAGGCTCAACAGGCTGCCTTGCCTGTGCCGCGTCCACCGCCGGCCTGCTCCACCTGCCCGTCCGTCGCAATGCAACGTCAGATGTACTATGAACAGGAAATTTTTCCTAAGATATTGTTTCCGGTTTAAACTATTTATATTCCTATAAATAGATACGAAACGTCTTTGCGTCATTTTCTCATATTTATATTGTAGGTACCATCACACAAAGTATTTATTACCCTTAGCATACATCAGTAAACACTAATACAAAAAATGAAAAGCAGGATTAAGAGAGACTGAAGATTTAAGACGTATCAAATAATTAATTAAAAGCACAATCAGGAATGACAATTTGTAGAGTAATTGAAACACAAAAGTTTTAAGAAAAGTTATAGTAAAAATCTACTACAATTGTAAAATTTTTTAATATAAAAGAAAATTACTCATGTGTAATATGTTTCTTGAGGCTCTAATTTCGAAAAAGATGTTTTTTAATAAATTTAGTCGTCACAAAGGGAAGCCACTTTCTAAATAGTGAAATAGTGACTCCCAGTGTCGCCATCCCACTTTTGAATTTGGACTAATGATGATGATAAGATATCAAATCTCGGAAAATTTGAAATTGAGGTTTATTTTCCAGATTTTGCACAATTTTGTATGGGATTGATTGACGTACTATGGCATCTGCATACGTAACCACACTTTTAAAAAATTCTAATTAAGGACCATGGCATCTACGTAATCATATTCTTAAAAATCCCGATGTTATTATAGCAAAGTAAAAATTACTATACAGAGGCTTTTAGAGGGGCTAATTACGCATCTAATGTCAAACACGAAAAGCTCATAATAACAATATGGCGGCTCATATCTCATTCTCGAAAGTAAAATGCTTAACAGAACATTCATGCAACGATTGTGTACAATATTTACAACAATGAAAGCATTATTAACATAGGTATAACGATAGAAAAAATAATTAACGTCATTAATAAGTTTTCTTTTGTGCAACCAGGTGTCTTCTAATTAGTTTAATTAGTTTTTACGCAAAAAGAAGTCTTCTGATTAAATAAAATTGCTAATTTGCAATTGCCTCCTTCTTACATCAATATTTTCGTGTTAGGTGGTACATTTCATTTTTTATATTTTCATTTAGAAGTACTGACAAGCGCAAGAAATGAAGGCAACGTAAAATTTACTGCAATGTATAATAACAAGTGTACAAGTAGGTGTCTAATTGATAATTGACTACTGGCACGAGATCTTTATACTCGCGTGCAATAAACACTGCATTTTAAGCAACAAGAAAGTACTGAGCGTAGAAATAAAAGCGAAGTAACTTATAATTTTCTGTTAACTCAGAAACTAGTAGACATACATGTAAAAATAATTGCCCAAGAAAGAAGTTAGAGTTTTCAAAATTTCTATAGTCGTCGATAGCGATTAATTTCCTGGTTGAAAGTTGCTGGTAACAAATTTCGCGTAAATTATTTCATACATAATGAACAAAATTAAAAAATTTAAAAGGAAAATTTTAATATTATGCGTCTCTTAAAGATTAGTTTAGGTTGACCTTACAACATAACCATAATGTAACCTTCAAAAGGTATATAAACCTTATAAGTATAAAAAGTCTGCACAAAAAATACCCTGGTTGACGAACCGTTAATGACTGAGAACAGTTGGCAGTTTGGCAGTCGCGAAACAGTCATACCTACTCGTAACCTTCGTAACAGCTGGTACAATGGCACGTCTGGCGATTAGTAGTAGCAGCCCTGCACTCCGTGGTTACTATTCTATTAGCAAAGTCAATACTTAAATAAGTTGAGTGCGAAAATATTAAACAGAAAACAATGTGGACATGATGGTCACCTACGGGCGGTCATCATTGCCGGAGCAATTAGGGCTGTCGGTAAGGTCGTTACACTCATACTTATCTACATCACCGAGTCACTGATCAGACATAGTGTATACAGCAAAAATTAATAAACATAAATTATGAGCCCCTCTTTTGTAACCTTTTCGTTAAATTAATCCATAAAAACCCCCAGTTTTTGCTATTTCCGAAATTGATTTTGACCCCTTTGTTGTACTAGCTTTACGGGCATGATTGATAAAGAAACAAAATCGACCTAATTCAAAATTTTCTGCGAATTCTGAAACTGGGAAAGGCAGTGTTTTTATAGAGACTGCTTTTCACAATTGTAAAAAATACCTTTGTCATTTTTAAGTCATTAAATAAGTGTCAACTTGCACATATTTTACCTTTTTAGTTTTTGCAAGAAAATTTTTTGGAAAAAAGAAAGGTATATGTGTATTTTTATTTTTCCGTTTCCAAAATGTTGCAACTCGATCATTAGAATCTGGACGACGATCGAAGCTTGGCGATCAGTTTAATAAAAAAGTTCACTTTCACATGGAGGCATCATGCAAATCTGGGAATCGTGCGGAGATAATAATCGGGGAAGGTTGACTGTACATAGACTGTTTGAAAGCTCGGGCAAGTAGGCTGTGGTTGCAGATGGAGCCGTCACCAGTGCACGTTCGTAAACGTACTTGTATCAAATCAAAGAAGAAGAAGAAGAAGAAGACGACGACGACGAAAGCAACAACGACCACTTCACTACGACGGACGGCAAAGAAGAGGAAGAAGAAGAAGTAGAATAAATAAATAAATAAAAGAAGAGCAAGTGGTAACGATTCAATCCGTGGATGTGTGGAGACAACGTGGTCGTGTCGTCGACGGTAGTCTTCGGACAGATTAACCGGTGGCATTAGCATACCGAGTAACACGGTAGCTATGCTGCTCTCTGTCCACTCGAGAGATACCAAGAAGATCGACTGACTCGTTTGCATTGAAATTTAAGGCCATTCTTTACCCGGACGGCAGAAAAGGAGACACCCGATCTGCACTCATTATAACCACTGGCGCTGCACCAACTACACCATCCTCGATTTATTTAGAATGATACTGCCAGAAACGCGACAAAACGCTCAGAAGTCGGCAAAGTGAAAAACAATTTCGAGAGATAATTAGACAAAAAGTAATATCAATTCAAAGTTGTGATCATTTAAGAAGTTTCTTTTTTGGTCAGTGATTTTCAGAAACTACCAGATACTGATCGCGATTTCAAACTTATTTGTTCATACCAGCACGCCATGAGCAGTTTCGAGAAATTATTGACCAAACCAAAGTTCTTTCGTAAAAAGAATATAATATACAATTCATACAAAACTGAATCAATCATGTGACTGAACAATGGGATGCTCTTCAACATTTTGTAGCACATATGTGCATTCTCTTGTGGTATTACCACCGGTAGTTAAGATAATCTGAATAATGAAATAATGGCTAATAGACAAGAACGTATTTATATTGGCAATAATTCGAATTCAATAACGAATTCAATAGAGACAATGGAATCTTAATGTTTAGCATATATCTTATATTCTATTAGATTATATTCTAGTCGTTTTTTGTCCTTATACAAATATTAAGTGACAGTGCTTAACATGAAGAATAAGGACTTAAATACAAAGGGTAAGTATTTGAATCCATACAGTCAGTATCCTTTGGTAATCAGTATTTAAATATGAAGAGTCAGGATTTAAGTGTGGTTAGTAACCTTTGCTGGTGAGAGTTTAACTATCAGGTGACAATATAAATGGCCACTATTTGAACCCATATGACCAGTAACTTCTGGTTGTCAGCATTTAAAAATTTAAATGCTTTTAAATCCATATTGTCAGTATCCTTTGGTATAGTAATTATTTAAATATTGTTGTCTGTATTTAAAAATGAAGATACCATAACACAATCGCTCATTAGAGATTCTTGAAATACTTAAACCTATGATCATCATAATTCCACAATTACACGCAAATCTGTGAGGTATATTTTGCAACCAATGCAGTAGTATTAGGAGAATTAGTTGTGTTTATAACGCCTTTTTGGAATCTCATTTACTAACAATCCGCAACCCAACCCAGCATACAATAGAAACAAAAAAGCATATCCTCTATAAAACCATTTTAATTTATTTTATTTACCATTAAGGTCCTTGTTTATGACAGTTTTTTCCAACTGATTCGAACTTCCTGTCAGTTCAATTTTGCAAACGCATTTTTATTTACTGCAACAAGAAATTTTTTTTGGGCTGCATGTACCGGAGAAAAAAGCCTAAAAAACAGTGACTCCCAAAGATTAACAATTAAAGCAAAACAGTTCATAACTTTGTACAAATCGCCGTACGTCATATTTTGTTACTAGTACCTACACTTGCGTTGTAGGTAGGATGAGTACCGGTATACACACACATATATATGTATGTGTATAAGTATATTAATTTACGATGACCGCATACAACGTAACCAAAGATTATATTCCGAGTGGGTAGCGGTCAACTGATACGGCCGGTGCACTTAATGATCAAGCAGGCTGGGTAGCAACAAAACAAATCGAGTACTGCATTTATCGAATCAGAGTGGGCGGGGTGGCACAGTAGCCACTCGGTAGCGGTACGCGGTTAGCCTCACAATTGCTATGCACCAGTGCCGGCGAAACGAGAATATCTAGAAGCCTACTCATCTCGTAATATGATAAATAACAAAATATACACTCGAAATGTTCTGCGCAACTTTAAAGGGAAACACTGCCAGACTAATTAGCTAGAATGAACTAAAGTTAAATATTCAATAAAAAATGTATTTTGTAGTAGAATGAAGATTCGGGCTACAGGGCCGTGGTCTAAGTGAACTATTCTGTCCAGACGTTTCGTCGCCTACAGCGGCTGACATCCTCAGTGGTAGTGCTGCGTTGACAACGTGAACGTAGATTATCATAGTCACAGTCACTATTGAGACTTCGAGATATAATCTACGTTCACGTTGTCAACGCAGCACTACCACTGAGGATGTCAGCCGCTGTAGGCGACGAAACGTCTGGACAGAATAGTTCACTTAGACCACGGCCCTAAGCCCGAATCTTCGTTCTGCTATGGATTCTAGCCGTGAAACCCTTTGTTGTTATAATATATTTTGTGTCAAAATCAAGAATTGGGGAGCTCATAATTTGTTTTTGATTTTGTACTAATTTCTGTTTTGTTCATGAAGGTTCAGTTATGCTTAGTTAGTGAGGACAACCTAAACTAACCATAATTTAACCCTCAAGAGATGGAGATAAAAAATGGACGAAACATCTATCCGGTAAGAAAGAATTCTTAGTTCTAAAATATTTCTACACTACAAGTATTTGAGGGTGAGACTAAAGTACAGATAAAATTAAAAAAATCGAAAAAAAAATTGAGAAATAATAATACTAACCAACCTTAATTTTACAGTTGTTGAAGAACTTAATATTAAAGAAGATAATACGCGAAACAATCAGTAATTTGCAAATATAATTCTAATTAAAATTTCATCGTTATTTCTTAGATATAGGTACCTACTTCCTATATTGTGTTGTCGTCCACTACTGCTGCGAAAAATTCTTACGGTATCAAGCACTATTTCTTAATAAATATTCAACAGCAAACTCACTAGAATAAAATTTTAATGCTATGATGATTAACTGTTTCACACATAAAGAAATGAATGTATAGGCAATTATTTTAGAATAGCTATGGGAGACTGTTTTGACTCAATTTGTAATTGTTTTCTTTAATGCCTTGGTTATAAAGCCAAAGACAAGTGATCCCAAAACATACTAATAATAATAGATAGTGTTAATGTAGTAAGTTTTCATTATCAAAGAATTCTTGGAAAAATTATTTTCGCCCATTTAACTGTGTGCTACTATTACTACCACCAAAAAGGTACATTTTGCTGGGGCAAAACTATATATGATACACTTTCGGTGTTATGGCAGTTTAAATAAAGAACGTCACCTTAACGCTTGTTTTTATGGTGCTCAAGAGACGCCAATGGTAATCTCCTAAGATCAGTGAGAGAACCACTGGGACGATGGCGGTTTGTATATCCTGATCCATGCACAGGAAACCGTAATAGTGTGCACGTGATGTGGAATCTGGAAAAACCCAACCAACTTAGCCATCTACTTACAATACAATGGGACGCGTATTTTTTAAGCGTTTATGTTATTCGTCCATTTTAAAATTCTGAATGAACCGCCGTGCCGCGTCGCCAGATTGAGAACTGCTGGTTAAAAAGGAATAGCTCGATCGTAAAACTTTATGTCCACATTTCTGCCGGCTTTATCGACGGATATTATTGCCTATAAATTCACAATTATTTCATAGCGCGTAGAGAATATAACCGAGAGAGAAATGACAAAAAAAACGATATTTTCAGTCATCATATTCTCACTGAAGTAGTACTACACATAATGCATTTTCGCCTTTATAAATAAATGCCTAACATGCATACTCTTTCTTTTATAACTTCAAAACTACTCCCGCAATTTTCGGTAGCACATCAAGCGTACTTTACCAGTATTTAATTCCGTCATTAGAAAACGGTATAGTACCTAGACTTGTTTGGTTTATTAAGATTAAATATTCATTTCAAATAATGTGACGTTTTTCTCATATGTACCACAAAAACTGTATCAGAACAACCAAATTTTCGCATGGATAAAGTCGTGTTGAAACATCCGAAGGGTTTGTCATCATCATCATCATCATAAGGTCGTCAGTCCTAAGACTGGTTGGCCACGTACCTCCACTCTTTCCTATCCTGAGCTAAACTTCGGATTTCCCTAAAACTAGAATAACCCACATCCTTAACTATTTGCGAACAGTAATCTAACCTAGGTCTACCTTTACGCCTCCTAACTGTTTCTGCCTCTAATATGTCTCTGACTATACCTTCATGCCTGAGGTGTCCTACCAACCTACCTCGCCTATTTTTTATTGACTTCCATACAGTCCTCTATTCTCTTATTCTTTCTAATACCTCTTCATTTCTAACCTTTTCTACCCACGTTATCCTCACCATTCGCCTATAACACCACATTTCGAAGGCTTCTAATCTTTTCTTTTCCGCTGCGCCCACTGCCCATGTTTCGCACCCATACAAAACCGTGCTCCAAACATACACCTTTAACAACCTTTTTCGAATTTCTAAATTAACCGTTCGCGAGCATAGAAGTGACTTCTTTTTATTGAAGGCGACTCGAATCTGTGCTATCATCTGCTTTATATTCCTACTACTCCTTCCGTCCTGACTTATCTTACTTCCTAGATATTTAAAATCATAATAATACTCATAATATAAGTAGATTATCATATTTGTTGTATTATTAAGAAAAACTTACTGTAAAAAGTATCTACGAAGTTAAACACTCAGATTTAGTTACAAATAGTTTAGTTCATCGCTGTCACCATTTCACCTCCGTGTGGTTCCTTCAGGTGAAGGAATATTGATTCTTCCATTACTATTCCATATTTGTAACCAAATTTTGTGTTCAATTTCCTATTTAAAGTAGACTTATACCAAAATACTCGTTATTAAGAAGAATCAGAAGAAGATTACAAAGATAAGAAATAATAATGAATAACGCAAACCAACCAAGTATAGAATGAAATTAAAATTTCAGACAATTTCTTTTAAAATTCTCACCATAATCCGAAACCATGATGGACAACTCGTGTGTAATAAAATGGTTGAATTTTTGATAAAGACTCCGTCAAAAGAAGATTACAAAAAATGACCGAAAGCAATTTAAAAAAAAAATCTAGGACCAAAATCGAAACTACAATCAGACAGAAGCTCCCTCTTCGACGGACGTCTCCGTCCATGCTTCCTTTACATTTAATGAAAAGCCAATTCTGCTGAACCGGCTATTTTAGATCGAAGATAAGTATACGTTGTAACCCTGACCACAGTGAGAGTGTGGATACGACGAGCAAAGGACGGGACGGTCAACATGCCCTGCTTCGGCCTGCTGGCTGCATTCATCGTCTGTACGAGAAACACAATAAGAAAATTTAATTCGGCTCGCCTGCCTCCTCTACTTCCAGTGAACGAGCGGAACGGTTCCTTATAGTCTTCGACAGGCTATAATCTCGACGAGAGAGTCCGGTTTTTCAATGGCACGGCGAAAGCCATCATCGTCCACCACGGTCCAGTCGTCTCTGCGTGCACAGATTCATTCGAAATTCCAACGTGTGCCAGAGCGCGTTCCGAAGGAGAAGTAGAAAAACTAACGTCCACGTAACATAATGACTTATTGAATTTCTCGGAAATGTAAACAAATATCTTCTAAATCACGTAGCAAAGGGGAGAAGAAGGGATTTCTTCGTTTCTTTTAGTTAGGTAATACATGGTTACCTTTTCATGTTCGCTGTGGCAGATATATTGCACTGGCTATAATAAATATTTTCCCGCTACCTTTATTGTTTGTTACTTTTATCTTAAGCACGTTCGGACACGGCAAACGTTTTTTCAGTCTATGTACGTATTTGTGTAAGGAGGAATGACAGCTTTACAATAAACTTGTATTTTTACTGCCGCCCGAGATGCAGGTCGAACTGAAAAAGACTTATTTTAACGGCGAAATACGTGGTTTGTTGGTTAGTTACTTCCCCGATAGGTACGCACACAACTTCTTCACGTTGCAATTTTTAGAAAAGCATTAAGTTCTGAAGACGGTAAGTAAATAAATCTGAACGTTTTCCTTATAAGCCACTGACGAGAGACGGAATGGGTTACTTTTAAAGAAATTGAAAAAAGTGAGTGATTTATCTTCAGTTAGTATTACTCTCATTGGTAGTAATCAGTTTATTAAAACCTGCAGCATGTAATTGAACAAACAGGGTATCATTATTAGTGAACTAGCATTGGTTATTCTACCCTTCTTAGAGCATCTGTTACAGCCAAACATTAGATGTTTTCTTTTTAGCAAAAATAGCTAGGACGTTTATTGCGGACTCTGCTAAAAAGAAGTGTGTTCCTATAGTTAATCTACTTGTCTAATTTGAAAAACTGCCCGTAAAACTTCCAGTAAAATTTTTGTTGCGATTCGTTTTTCCACCTGTCTGTTGAAGTTTCGCTTCTACTATGTGTACCAGCACACATTTCGTTTTCACAGGTTTACTGCAAATTATGATTTGGTTTTTACACAGACCGCAAATAGAGGCCATGACACCCAGCCACGTGGAGAGCAGAAGTAAGAAAACAACAGCTGAGAACAGCACACGCCGCCGGGACTGCGGTGGACTCTCCGCGCGGCTGCGTATTATATCCATCTAATACAGCCGTTTCCCTCTCTCCCCTCCGCCAGTGCCGCCTCTCACAACGCGATAAACTGTCTCCACGCGGCCGTAACGCCTTTTCATGACAGAAAAAATCGTAATACCCTGTCTATATAGAAGTTTCACTTCAAAAAATTCAAGTAGTTGTTAGTTGTGCCAGACGTTAATCACAGTTTAGACCTCATTAGGCCGCGTCAGCACGTCGTAGAAAATTTCGACAGACCACAGACCAGCTCCATTTGCTGCCATTAATGTTGGAGATTACCTAGCATATGTAGAACAGTAGAACATTAAAATCGACCTACTTCTAGGAAATTATGATCTGAGGGTGAATCAAAAGTATATGTCCACTATATACCAACTCCATAGACACTATTAAAGGAAGATTGTGACAACGCCGTTTTAATTTTGGAATAAATTGTTCACAATGATTTTGCCTTTTGAAAGTCAGTTTGTGGTTATGTTAAGATGGAGGAGAAGATAACGGGGTTGGAAAGGATATAGGCAAAAAGAAAAACATGACCATCGTATCAACATTGCCAGTAGTAGTACCAACGATCGCGCCGGCCGTTTAGTAGTGGCTGGTAGCCGACGATCGTGTCTGGCTGGCGTCTTAATGAGGCCAGAACGACGCGTGTCCATATATCAAGGGCGGCCGATATCAGTGCAGATAGCACTGCACGTTAATTAGTAAAGCGAACGCTGCCGGTTGTGGCGCTGCAGACCCAATCAGTTATCACTCAAGCCACTGTTCTGTCCTCCCTTACGTCGTACCGTCCCAGTCATGAGGTCGGTCCAGCGGCTAAATTAAGATTGTTGATTAGGTGATAGGGGCGTCGTGTCCTCACGTATCGCAGGTATATAATGTGTGGGAACGGTAATTGACTCCCGTGGAAAAAATGACTCCCGTAATGGAGATGCTATCAATAATTTAAAGTGATTCCTCGTGTAGGAATTCCTTCCTGCAGAGTCGGTAACATAACATTGATATCGACACATTATATATGTATATATATATATAAGACAAAAAGTAATATCAATTCAAAGTTGTGATCATTTAAGAAGTTTCTTTTTTGGTCAGTGATTTTCAGAAACTACCAGATACTGATCGCGATTTCAAACTTATTTGTTCATACCAGCACGCCATGAGCAGTTTCGAGAAATTATTGACCAAACCAAAGTTCTTTCGTAAAAAGAATATAATATACAATTCATACAAAACTGAATCAATCATGTGACTGAACAATGGGATGCTCTTCAACATTTTGTAGCACATATGTGCATTCTCTTGTGGTATTACCACCGGTAGTTAAGATAATCTGAATAATGAAATAATGGCTAATAGACAAGAACGTATTTATATTGGCAATAATTCGAATTCAATAACGAATTCAATAGAGACAATGGAATCTTTATGTTTAGCATATATCTTATATTCTATTAGATTATATTCTAGTCGTTTTTTGTCCTTATACAAATATTAAGTGACAGTGCTTAACATGAAGAAT
>NW_020439363.1:1277772-1284280 GCF_000699045.2 Agrilus planipennis | reverse complement strand
TTTATTGACTTCCATAGAGTCCTCTGTTCTCCTATTCTTTCCAATACCTCTTCATTTCTAACCTTTTCTACCCACGATATCCTCATCATCCGCCTATAACACCACATTTCGAACGCTTCTAACCTTTTCTTTTCCGCCGCTCCCACTGTCCATGTTTCGCACCCGTACAAAACCGTGCTCCAAACATACACCTTTAACAACCTTTTTCGAATTTCTAAATTAACCGTTCGCGAGCATAGAAGTGACTTCTTTTTATTGAAGGCGACTCGAATCTGTGCTATCATCTGCTTTATATTCCTACTACTCCTTCCGTCCTGACTTATCTTACTTCCTAGATATTTAAAATCATAATAATACTCATAATATAAGTAGATTATCATATTTGTTGTATTATTAAGAAAAACTTACTGTAAAAAGTATCTACGAAGTTAAACACTCAGATTTAGTTACAAATAGTTTAGTTCATCGCTGTCACCATTTCACCTCCGTGTGGTTCCTTCAGGTGAAGGAATATTGATTCTTCCATTACTATTCCATATTTGTAACCAAATTTTGTGTTCAATTTCCTATTTAAAGTAGACTTATACCAAAATACTCGTTATTAAGAAGAATCAGAAGAAGATTACAAAGATAAGAAATAATAATGAATAACGCAAACCAACCAAGTATAGAATGAAATTAAAATTTCAGACAATTTCTTTTAAAATTCTCACCATAATCCGAAACCATGATGGACAACTCGTGTGTAATAAAATGGTTGAATTTTTGATAAAGACTCCGTCAAAAGAAGATTACAAAAAATGACCGAAAGCAATTTAAAAAAAAAATCTAGGACCAAAATCGAAACTACAATCAGACAGAAGCTCCCTCTTCGACGGACGTCTCCGTCCATGCTTCCTTTACATTTAATGAAAAGCCAATTCTGCTGAACCGGCTATTTTAGATCGAAGATAAGTATACGTTGTAACCCTGACCACAGTGAGAGTGTGGATACGACGAGCAAAGGACGGGACGGTCAACATGCCCTGCTTCGGCCTGCTGGCTGCATTCATCGTCTGTACGAGAAACACAATAAGAAAATTTAATTCGGCTCGCCTGCCTCCTCTACTTCCAGTGAACGAGCGGAACGGTTCCTTATAGTCTTCGACAGGCTATAATCTCGACGAGAGAGTCCGGTTTTTCAATGGCACGGCGAAAGCCATCATCGTCCACCACGGTCCAGTCGTCTCTGCGTGCACAGATTCATTCGAAATTCCAACGTGTGCCAGAGCGCGTTCCGAAGGAGAAGTAGAAAAACTAACGTCCACGTAACATAATGACTTATTGAATTTCTCGGAAATGTAAACAAATATCTTCTAAATCACGTAGCAAAGGGGAGAAGAAGGGATTTCTTCGTTTCTTTTAGTTAGGTAATACATGGTTACCTTTTCATGTTCGCTGTGGCAGATATATTGCACTGGCTATAATAAATATTTTCCCGCTACCTTTATTGTTTGTTACTTTTATCTTAAGCACGTTCGGACACGGCAAACGTTTTTTCAGTCTATGTACGTATTTGTGTAAGGAGGAATGACAGCTTTACAATAAACTTGTATTTTTACTGCCGCCCGAGATGCAGGTCGAACTGAAAAAGACTTATTTTAACGGCGAAATACGTGGTTTGTTGGTTAGTTACTTCCCCGATAGGTACGCACACAACTTCTTCACGTTGCAATTTTTAGAAAAGCATTAAGTTCTGAAGACGGTAAGTAAATAAATCTGAACGTTTTCCTTATAAGCCACTGACGAGAGACGGAATGGGTTACTTTTAAAGAAATTGAAAAAAGTGAGTGATTTATCTTCAGTTAGTATTACTCTCATTGGTAGTAATCAGTTTATTAAAACCTGCAGCATGTAATTGAACAAACAGGGTATCATTATTAGTGAACTAGCATTGGTTATTCTACCCTTCTTAGAGCATCTGTTACAGCCAAACATTAGATGTTTTCTTTTTAGCAAAAATAGCTAGGACGTTTATTGCGGACTCTGCTAAAAAGAAGTGTGTTCCTATAGTTAATCTACTTGTCCAATTTGAAAAACTGCCCGTAAAACTTCCAGTAAAATTTTTGTTGCGATTCGTTTTTCCACCTGTCTGTTGAAGTTTCACTTCTACTATGTGTCCCAGCACACATTTCGTTTTCACAGGTTTACTGCAAATATTGATTTTATTTTTATACAGACCGCAAATAGAGGCAATGATACCCAGCCACGTAGAGAGCAGAGGTAAGAAAACAACAGCTGAGCACAGCACACGCCGCCGGGACTCTAGCGGACTCCCCGCTCTACGCGCGGCTGCGCATTATATCCACTAATGCAGCCGTTGCTCTCACCACACGATATACCGTCGACCCCCTCCACGCGGCCGTAACGTTTTTTCGTGATAAAAAAAATCATAATACCCTGTCTATATAAAGGTTTTACTTCAAAATTTCAAGTAGTGGTTAGTAGTGCCAGACGTTAATCACAGTTTAGACCTCATTAGGCCGCGTCAGCACGTCGTAGAAAATTTCGACAGACCACAGACCAGCTCCATTTGCTGCCATTAATGTTGGAGATTACCTAGCATATGTAGAACAGTAGAACATTAAAATCGACCTACTTCTAGGAAATTATGATCTGAGGGTGAATCAAAAGTATATGTCCACTATATACCAACTCCATAGACACTATTAAAGGAAGATTGTGACAACGCCGTTTTAATTTTGGAATAAATTGTTCACAATGATTTTGCCTTTTGAAAGTCAGTTTGTGGTTATGTTAAGATGGAGGAGAAGATAACGGGGTTGGAAAGGATATAGGCAAAAAGAAAAACATGACCATCGTATCAACATTGCCAGTAGTAGTACCAACGATCGCGCCGGCCGTTTAGTAGTGGCTGGTAGCCGACGATCGTGTCTGGCTGGCGTCTTAATGAGGCCAGAACGACGCGTGTCCATATATCAAGGGCGGCCGATATCAGTGCAGATAGCACTGCACGTTAATTAGTAAAGCGAACGCTGCCGGTTGTGGCGCTGCAGACCCAATCAGTTATCACTCAAGCCACTGTTCTGTCCTCCCTTACGTCGTACCGTCCCAGTCATGAGGTCGGTCCAGCGGCTAAATTAAGATTGTTGATTAGGTGATAGGGGCGTCGTGTCCTCACGTATCGCAGGTATATAATGTGTGGGAACGGTAATTGACTCCCGTGGAAAAAATGACTCCCGTAATGGAGATGCTATCAATAATTTAAAGTGATTCCTCGTGTAGGAATTCCTTCCTGCAGAGTCGGTAACATAACATTGATATCGACACATTATATATGTATAAGGAACTTGGTCAGGCCGGAAACTTATCAATCCACCCTCGTATATAAGATTTTAGAATGTAAATTAGAACTGCACTAAGTATATTTAGTTAAATACAACGGATTAATAAAACAGCAAGTGATACTCGAAATCGTTAATCTAATCTAAATCTTTTTTATTGTCAGTTACGGAGCATGGGTCAAACTCACACTTGTCCGGCCGGCGTAATTTTTTGTTTCTTTTGTTAACATATACGAAGTCGATCGTGTTTTTAAAAATTACCGTGTAGGCTATTTCTTACACTTTCTTATGGTGGCAATAAAGTCCTTATTAGTATTCATATGAGCGCGCCTCATCGTCCAGCCGTTGGGAGTGGCGTATATAGAGAGCCACCGGTAGCGGTCTCGATGGGGCTCCTGTTGGACACCGGCACCTAATTATGCAATTACATCGGCATGCAATGTAATGACATGCTGAGAAGAATCACCCCTCCCGCCAACACAATCGCTTCAAGACGTTCGTTCATCTGTTCCGTTCGTATCAAAGGGTTTATCTATCTAATTACCGGTCCAGTCTACATACACAGGGTGTTGCGATCAAGAATTACTAACACACAAATATNACACTCAAAAAAGCATTTCTTAATATCTGAAGTAAGAGTTTCCCAATATCCGACGTGTTGATACAATTCCCAGGTCAGATTCGGACACAGTATCGCAAACTATAGATATATGTATGTTGGAGTAATTGAAAATAATGTCTTTGGTCTTTGATTCCTGATCCATGTTGACTAGTGTCATTTTCCAGTAAATATAAATGTTTGGCATTTAAACCGAAAAACTAGAAGTAGTAGGTATTGTAAGATTGGTATCGTTCTAATATGTGAATCTCAAAAATTAGAAATTATATACATTAATCAAGAAGTATCTAGTCTTTTTGACACTAATATTGTTTAGTGCCAACAATGGTGCTCGAATCACTTCAATGTTATTGGTGATGTCTCTGACAATATGATACGGATACCGTATTCCATAAACACTAATTGCTATTCAGATCGCATCGTCACTACAACATGGCATTGAACCGCGCTATGATGAAAATGTCGAAGAATGATGATGTCCATTATTAGGGGTAGCATTTTATGTAAGTTGTCCAAAGTAATGTGTCGATATTATCGATTCAACTGATGACTCCATTCGTCATTTGTCCGCAGTCAAGAAATCAGTTTAATGAGCTACGAGGAATCGACTGATTAAGTTCCTGGTAAAATAGAACGGCTAATAAGAAGGCTTTGACTCTCGTGGAAAGACGGGTTAAGCCGGGGTGGCCGTGGCCACCTAAACGAACCCAACACAAACCAGTAGCTAATTAGGATACGAATCGGCTTGAAAATAACATCGCTTAATTCGATGTAGTGAGGACCAACGCGAATACATTATAAGAATTTCCTAAATGTTATAAACAGATAAGAAACAGAAAATTAAAAAATATCTAGGAAGTTCATGATGTAACTAAAATGTTTTGATCACCAATTTATCTCAAAATGACAGAAAATTTAAAATCAACGAAAAAGTTAACCGTGACATATGATTAAAAATAAGTTTATCGAGAATGTTTTCAATAAAATCATTTTGTGATGAAAAGTCACCGGCTAAAATAAACTTTACGTAAATTCTCTTTTAGTGTATTAAAAACTAAAAGACTTAAAAATTTTAACGTTTCTTTTAATCTATTAGGTTCTATTGTATGTGTAATAATAATAGTATAAAAGATGTTACCAGTGGCGTAGCCATGACTTTTAAAAAGGAATGGGGTGTTACGACAGAAAATGCTGAAAATCCACATTCTCTAGAACGTTTGTCTGTAATATCTAAATAATTGATGTCTTTTTTTAATCTCATATGGTCATTTGCATGCCATTAAAACATAAAAAGCCCTTAAAAATGTTTTGTCGTTCAGTCAGTCTGTACGGGCTAATCACCAAAACCTCTGAACCGAATTCGATGAGGTTTTACAGATGTGAAAAAGAGGTTGCCAGGAGTGACATAGGATATTATTTGTTTTCCGCCAGTCAATCAACTTTGCAACGTATTGCTTTTTGTTCCTCCTGCGTTGTCTGCGCCTGTTAGCAATTGTTTCTCGCACTCCTCAAAGTGCATCATAATAATCAGGCGGGAGACGGGAGAGGGGGGGTTGGTGGAAGGCGGGTCTAAACCCGCAACACTCACCGTGGCTACGCCACTGATTCCGTTTTCATGGATAACTTCGAAATTACAAGTCTCACTGTCAGTTAAAAATAAAAAGTTTTCTTTATCCTTAATACCCATATTAATTCAATTTGAATAAGTCATTATTAATACGTTAACCCGCATCACGGTCAGTATATAGTGGTATATTGCGCGTAATTCCCTTAAATCTAGAACTAATTGATTTGTTGCAACCGACACTTATCTATCTACACCTATTAATCCACTTTAAATGTGTACCTTTTGCGGGTTGAAAAAAAAAGGTAATTGCTACGTTCAGAACAACTCTAACCAGTTATTTAGATTCTAAACAGTTGATGTGTTCCTGTCTCTACGCCTGTCATTACGCGTAATTAAATAAATAGAATTTTATATATGTTATAACGTAACCAGCTAGTAACGTGTCACCTGAATTACACGTTGATTTTCCTCAAAATCTACCGAACGTGAAATTACATGCGTGACAGTGTCGGAACGATTTGAGCAAATTACTACATGCCTACTACGATATTTAGCAGAATTGCTACGTATTCGACACATATCTGCTTACGAGTGGTGTAGTGCGGATATGTCTCCAACAACCTATCGCACCGTAATTTACACTTAAATTAATTTAATAAATTCCTATCAATCTGAAGCGAGCGTAATTAGAATTTATGAGTATTAATTATATATTATTATTACTTGTATTAGAATGCAACCGCATTAGTTTTTATTCGAATACTGGCCGGAACACAAAACATGACTGATTATTATTATAATAACACTTTAAAGATAGATTAAAATTGATATAAATAATTAACGTATAAATGCCTATTAATGAAGCAACAGCAAGAAGATCGATGGAATTCCATAGTAATGCTTGTTAACGTTATAAAGTGTTTTAATTATATAATCTCTAATATATATTAATTATTTACTCAAAAAAGCATTTCTTAA
>NW_020439363.1:1266889-1276256 GCF_000699045.2 Agrilus planipennis | reverse complement strand
GTATTGTTAATTAGTTAATCAGACCACTTTGAATTATTTTATTCGATTATGGCAACGTGCCTATCACGTTGAGGTTAGCTACGCCGGGATTCGTTTCAGCAAGTAGATATCCATATGTTTAAATGGACCTTGTTGGAGCATACGTAATCCTAAAATGTAGCATCGTACTACAGATGGCGTTTACCGCGCCAATTGTGGTATTTTCTTAAACGCACTGTTAAGACAGCAGGTAAAAGTTGGTTCTGTCGAAGCTGTCTGCGACGCGCTGATGAGATCCGAAGAGATCGAAATCGCGATTCGCGTCTGGCAGTTTCGACAGAATACAGACCGCTTCGAATTATTTTATTCATGTATTATTAAGAAGCTGTAACAAAATTGATATTTCCTTGCCATATTTAGAGTATAACCTTATTCTAATTATTACAAAATATTGATATTTTATGTCCCAAAATCTCCCTGCTTTCGACATTTCACCGCTTCATCTACAAACTTTCCGCTTATACAGAATTTGCGTCGTGAACTAATAGTACAAATATATTCTAGATCTACCCATTTTGGTACAGCCCTTAAACCGTTTAGCACACTTAAGGTGGCTGCAAAAAACGATGGTATTTTGGGTCAGCTCAACTGAACAAAAGATTTTTATACTGTACTGCAGTCGAATTGTAAACTTGAAAAACTACGGTCAAATTCGGAAGGCGAACTCGGCGACAAACTACTGAGCTACGAGGAAGTTTTTTTACTGCTTTATCGTCATCATTTTCGTACAACGCTTTTCTTTCAAATTCTGTATATATTATTTATTTTGTCCAACTTTTTGCTAAATCTTCCTCATATACAGTGCACTTAAAGCCATTGCAACGAACAAACTCGGTTTACTTTGATGTGATGGTACCATCGACTACCGGTTTTCCATTCCACGTTTCCTGGCTATCTTGATTTTGTGTACAGTAAAAAAAAGAACAACATCAGTGTGAAGGCAACTACTCTATATAAACAAAATCTTGTGCATAACTAACGTTCCATCACAATTGAATGCATTTTGGCAAGCTTATATTCGAAAAAGTACAAGGGGTCATTGTCTAAGACTATGATCCTAACAGCTGAGTCTGGAAGCAGATTTTGAAAAGAGCAATTAAATAGCACCTGCATACTACATTAGCCTCAGTTAACTTACTATGATCAATCATTTTGTTATCGTGCACACCTATTAACAAGAAACCTTCCGGAAGTTAAGATGTTTCTTTGCGCCTTTTCTCAATGATTAATGTTATTGCTTTGAAGGTTCTAATAATCACGATTATATGCGACGAAAGCTGTCCCAGTCATGTCTTTTTCATTTTTTTTTTTACTTTTCCTTCATGTTCAAACATTTCCCACGAGAAAATAATGACAGGGACGTTTGCCTGTGTAACGTACTTGACGCAAATAAGAATAAACACATATTTCCTTTATTAATGGGACGCGGAAAATGCGATACTTTCCACAAGTGGATTTAATTAGGTNTATATATATATATAACTATGTATATACGTCTGTAAATGTGTATTCACATGATGTACAATACAATAATAACGCATTGAGTTGTGACTATTCATCGATGATGATTATTACGAAGAGGAAATCAAATGACACAATCGACGAAACTGTAACACAGAAGACTCAATCTTTTATCCGCTCGAGGTGCACTTGACGGCCTTTTATCTAATTAAACCTTAATTAATCAAACTAAAAGAAAAAAGCACTTCCAAGCTTTCTTTGTCGTTGCCTGCCCCACCAAACTCCAACAAAACAAATGGACAATAATAATAATTCGAATAAAAGTCAGATTAAAGTTCGTATTCAAAAAATACGTTTCTTCTGTTTCCTTCTTTAACATGTCATAGCGGTGATATCTTTTTCAAGAGCAATTCTATAGCGAGTTAAAAGAATCAGAAAAACAGGAATTAACGAATTCGACCCAGAGCCCAAAATTGCCTTAACATTAATTTCGAGATAAGAGAATCTGAAAACAATACAAACCAAATCAATTAATCGAATATTAAGGTTGAGGTACTACAAAATCTTGATGTGCTAGGCTGGTTTTGAAGCCAGCGCTTCAGATACACCGGAAATTGCTATTCTTATGGTTGCACTGTTCCTTATATTCATACAGTAATGCTCTCAAAAACACTCAAAAAAGCATTTCTTAATATCTGAAGTAAGAGTTTCCCAATATCCGACGTGTTGATACAATTCCCAGGTCAGATTCGGACACAGTATCGCAAACTATAGATATATGTATGTTGGAGTGATTGAAAATAATGTCTTTGGTCTTTGATTCCTGATCCATGTTGACTACTGTCATTTTCCAGTAAATATAAATGTTTGGCATTTAAACCGAAAAACTAGAAGTAGTAGGTATTGTAAGATTGGTATCGTTCTAATATGTGAATCTCAAAAATTAGAAATTATATACATTAATCAAGAAGTATCTAGTCTTTTTGACACTAATATTGTTTAGTGCCAACAATGGTGCTCGAATCACTTCAATGTTATTGGTGATGTCTCTGACAATATGATACGGATACCGTATTCCATAAACACTAATTGCTATTCAGATCGCATCGTCACTACAACATGGCATTGAACCACGCTATGATGAAAATGTCGAAGAATGATGATGTCCATTATTAGGGGTAACATTTTATGTAAGTTGTCCAAAGTAATGTGTCGATATTATCGATTCAACTGATGACTCCATTCGTCATTTGTCCGCAGTCAAGAAATCAGTTTAATGAGCTACGAGGAATCGACTGATTAAGTTCCTGGTAAAATAGAACGGCTAATAAGAAGGCTTTGACTCTCGTGGAAAGACGGGTTAAGCCGGGGTGGCCGTGGCCACCTAAACGAACCCAACACAAACCAGTAGCTAATTAGGATACGAATCGGCTTGAAAATAACATCGCTTAATTCGATGTAGTGAGGACCAACGCGAATACATTATAAGAATTTCCTAAATGTTATAAACAGATAAGAAACAGAAAATTAAAAAATATCTAGGAAGTTCATGATGTAACTAAAATGTTTTGATCACCAATTTATCTCAAAATGACAGAAAATTTAAAATCAACGAAAAAGTTAACCGTGACATATGATTAAAAATAAGTTTATCGAGAATGTTTTCAATAAAATCATTTTGTGATGAAAAGTCACCGACTAAAATAAACTTTACGTAAATTCTCTTTTATTGTATTAAAAACTAAAACATTTAAAAATATTAACTTTTCTTATTATCTACCGAGGTTCTATTGTATGTGTAATAATAATAATACTATAAAAGATGTGTTACCAGTGGCGTAGCCAAGATTTCTAAACAGGAGTGGGGTATTAAGGCAGAAAATACTGAAAACCCACATTCTCCAAAACATTTGTCTGTATCATCGAAATAACTCATATGGTCATTTGTATGCCATTAAAACACAAAAAGCTCTTAAAAATGTTTTGTCGGTCAGTCAGTCTGTACGGGCTAATCACCAAAACCTCTGAACCGAATTCGATGAGGTTTTAGAGATGTGAAAAAGAGGTTGCCAGGAGTGACATAGGATATTATTTATTTTATGTCAGTCAATCAACTTTGCAACGTATTGCCTTTTGTTCCTCCTGCGTTGTCTGCACCTGTTAGCAATTGTTTCTTGCACTCCTCAAAGTGCATCATAATAATCAGGCGGGAGACGGGAGAGGGGGGGTTGGTGGAAGGCGGGTCTAAACCCGCAACACTCACCATGGCTACGCCACTGATTCCGTTTTCATGGATAACTTCGAAATTACAAGTCTCACTGTCAGTTAAAAATAAAAAGTTTTTTTATCCTTAATACCCATATTAATTCAATTTGAATAAGTCATTATTAATACGTTAACCCGCATCACGGTCAGTATATAGTGGTATATTGCGTGTAATTCCCTTAAATCTAGAACTAATTGATTTGTTGCAACCGACACTTATCTATCTACACCTATTAATCCAGTTTAAATGTGTACCTTTTGCGGGTTGAAAAAAAAGGTAATTGCTACGTTCAGAACAACTCTAACCAGTTATTTAGATTCTAAACAGTTGATGTGTTCCTGTCTCTACGCCTGTCATTACGCGTAATTAAATAAATAGAATTTTATATATGTTATAACGTAACCAGCTAGTAACGTGTCACCTGAATTACACGTTGATTTTCCTCAAAATCTACCGAACGTGAAATTACATGCGTGACAGTGTCGGAACGATTTGAGCAAATTACTACATGCCTACTACGATATTTAGCAGAATTGCTACGTATTCGACACATATCTGCTTACGAGTGGTGTAGTGCGGATATGTCTCCAACAACCTATCGCACCGTAATTTACACTTAAATTAATTTAATAAATTCCTATCAATCTGAAGCGAGCGTAATTAGAATTTATGAGTATTAATTATATATTATTATTACTTGTATTAGAATGCAACCGCATTAGTTTTTATTCGAATACTGGCCGGAACACAAAACATGACTGATTATTATTATAATAACACTTTAAAGATAGATTAAAATTGATATAAATAATTAACGTATAAATGCCTATTAATGAAGCAACAGCAAGAAGATCGATGGAATTCCATAGTAATGCTTGTTAACGTTATAAAGTGTTTTAATTATATAATCTCTAATATATATTAATTATTTTAGAACAGAAATTTTGCCGCATTCTCTTACACTTGATACACATCTCGAAATAACTGGACAATGCTGTAAAATTAAATGAACCGATTAATCAATTGCTTAATTTGATTAATCGATTCCGAGATTTATTAATTAATATAATCATCAGCAAGATGAATAAAATAGGCTTAGCTTACAAAAAAAAAAAATGAAATGCGTGCTGGGACACAGTTTACGGGAATGTACTTGTCCAATTTGAAAGCCGAAAAAAATTTTTACTTGAAGTTTTACGGGCAAGTTTTCTTGTCCAATTTGAAAGCCGGACAAANACACTTGATACACATCTCGAAATAACTGGACAATGCTGTAAAATTAAATGAACCGATTAATCAATTGCTTAATTTGATTAATCGATTCCGAGATTTATTAATTAATATAATCATCAGCAAGATGAATAAAATAGGCTTAGCTTACACAGTTTAGGGGGATGTACTTGTCTAATTTGAAAGCCGGACAAAATTTTTACTTGGAGTTCAAATTGTACAAGTACCTTCATTCCCGTAAACATGAAGTAAAAATTTTGTTACGATTCGTTTGTCCACTTGTTACACTTCTACTATGTGTCTCAGCACACATTACGTTTTCACAGGTTCACTGCAAATAATGATTTGGTTTGATCGCAAATAGAGGCAATGATGTCCAGCCACGTCGAAAGGTAAGAAAGCAACAGCTGAGCACAGCACACGCCGCCGAAACTCTAGCGGACTCCCCGCTCTCCGAGCGGCTGCGCAATATATCCATCCAATACAGCCGTTTCCCTCTCTCCGCCCCGCCAGTCTCACCCTTCGCCACTGCTGTCTCTCACCTAGCGATATACCGTCTACCCTCTCCACGCGGCCGTAACACTTTTTTGTGACAGAAAAAATCGTAATACCCTCCGTCTAAATAGAAGTTTCACTTCAAAATTTTTACAAATATAATCAGTAAAGTATGACAATATAACTGTTATTCGTTCAAATTTAACAAGAATTTTTACACCCACTTCGGATCAAGTCTAAAGTCTATTACAATTCCCCGAAAACGCCGATTTTCATCAGTTCGACGTCTGCATCAGATACCCATTATATATACAACTTCTTTAAAAATAAGATCAAAAAGATTTTCCATTTGCGTCCATCCACATTTCCCATTACATGTCGGAGTTTCCGTTTCAGCATCTCATTTGTTTCAGTTACATTTCGCATTGGCTGCTCCTTTATCGCAAGTAACAAGAAAAGAAGAGTAACCAAAGAAGGAAAGGTAGACTAGAGAAACACACACACACACACACACAGTAGTTGCTGGTTGCAAAAAGGAATATGTATAGGAAGAGACTCTTGTGAGTTTCTTTATCTGCATAAAAGAATTCGAGTCGACAGAGGTGGCTCTGGCGGGACTACTGCGATCGGGGCAAAGAGTGAAACGCAGCAGCGCAGGGAGGTAATTGAATTGACATATTCGCGTGGAGGTAGATGTAACAAAGAATGCTGAGGTGGCTGCTATCTCGTATGTAATCAGTGCTCGGCCGCCAACGGCGTGATAGCCGCTAATGCACCAACGAAGACGCTCAAACCCACATATAATCTTCTACAGGGACCTATTCTAAAATAAATAGACTAAACACCACTTATGGAAGCATTTCAGAAAACATGTAATTATTTGTGGTATTTACTAAAACGCACTGTTAAGACAGCAGGTAAAAGTTAGCTTAGTTAGGTTAGCTACGCCAGGATTCGTTTCAGCAAGTAGTTATCCATATGTTTAAATGGACCTTGTTGGAGCATACGTAATCCTAAAATGTAGCATCGTACTACAGATGGCGTTTACCGCGCCAATTGCGGTATTTTCTAAAACGCACTGTTAAGACAGCAGGTAAAAGTTGGTTCTGTCGGAGCTGTCTGCGACGCGCTGATGAGATCCGAAGAGATCGAAATCGCGATCCGCGTCTGGCAGTTTCGACAGAATACAGACCACTTCGAATTATTTTATTCATCTATTATTAAGAAGCTGTAAAAAATTTGATATTTCCTTGCCATAGTTAGAGTATAAGCTTATTCTAAATATTACAAAATCTTGATATTTTATGTCCCAAAATCGACCTGCTTCGACATTTCACCGCTTCATCTACAAGCTTTCCACTTATACAGAATTTTCGTCGTGAAGTAATAGTAATAAAATATATTTTAGATCTATCCATTTTGGTACAGCCCTTGAACCGTTTAGCACACTCAAGGTGCCTGCAAAAAACCACGGTATTTTGGGTCAGCTCAATTGAACAAAAGATTTTTATGGTATACTGTAGTCGAATTGTAGTTACTTATTGAAAAACTGCGGTCAAATTCGGAAGGCGAACTCGGCGACAAACTACTGAGCTACGAGGAAGTTTTTTTACTGCTTTATCGTCATCATTTTCGTACAACGCTTTTCTTTCAAATTCTGTATATATTATTTATTTTGTCCAACTTTTTGCTAAATCTTCCTCATATACAGTGCACTTAAAGCCATTGCAACGAACAAACTCGGTTTACTTTGATGTGATGGTACCATCGACTACCGGTTTTCCATTCCACGTTTCCTGGCTATCTTGATTTTGTGTACAGTAAAAAAAAGAACAACATCAGTGTGAAGGCAACTACTCTATATAAACAAAATCTTGTGCATAACTAACGTTCCATCACAATTGAATGCATTTTGGCAAGCTTATATTGGAAAAAGTACAAGGTGTCATTGTCTAAGACTATGATCCTAACAGCTGAGTCTGGAAGCAGATTTTGAAAAGAGCAATTAAATAGCACCTGCATACTACATTAGCCTCAGTTAACTTACTATGATCAATCATTTTGTTATCGTGCACACCTATTAACAAGAAACCTTCCGGAAGTTAAGATGTTTCTTTGCGCCTTTTCTCAATGATTAATGTTATTGCTTTGAAGGTTCTAATAATCACGATTATATGCGACGAAAGCTGTCCCAGTCATGTCTTTTTCATTTTTTTTTTTACTTTTCCTTCATGTTCAAACATTTCCCACGAGAAAATAATGACAGGGACGTTTGCCTGTGTAACGTACTTGACGCAAATAAGAATAAACACATATTTCCTTTATTAATGGGACGCGGAAAATGCGATACTTTCCACAAGTGGATTTAATTAGGTAAATAGAACGAAAGATATAAGCTACGTTATTTTTTTTAATATTTTCTATCTAAAACACCAAACTGTAGACTTTTCTGAAGTTTTTAGAGTGTACCCGACCGTTTGGTTATATCTTTAAAGGCCAACCATTTCGAGTATAATTGTTACCTTCACTTCTTCAAATTGAAATCTCTTTTTAGTTAGTTGCAGTCACGATTTTTTAACGTTTAAATGTCTACATTTGAAGTATTTATATTCTTCCATAAGCTTCTTCGTATTTGGCCTCACTGCATTAAGTTTTTCAAGTTCAAAACAAAAGTACTGGCATGAAAGGGAAAAAAAGTAGGGAAAGAGCGAATATAAAGGTAGGAGATAACTTAGGATGGAAGAAGCAGTAGAGATATAAACCAGAGAATAGCGCAGGGTCGCTTTCAACGAAAAAGAAAAGAAATGGTTTGAAGCGTTCGAAATGAGGTGAATGATGAGGATATCGTGGACAGAGGTCAGAAATGAGAAGTATTAGAAAGAACAGAGGTCATTATGGAAGTCAATCAAAATAGGTGAGATACGTTAATAGGACACCTTCTCAGATATAAAGGCTAAAGAGACATAATAGAAGCAGAAATAGCAGAGTAGAAGTAGGCCTAGATTAGATCACTGTTCAGAAATAGTTAAGGATATGGGTTCTAGTTAACTAAAATAAAATAAAATTAAAATTAAAAATTGAACATTCATCTAGTGTCAGTCTACTGTGCTCCTCTTAACTCCTGCTTCTGCTTCTAGTCCTTCATATTTGAGAACAAGATGCCCTACCAATCTATCTCAACTATTTCTTATTGACTTCCATAACGCCCTCTTTTCTCCTACTCTTTCGAATACCTCCTCGTTCCTAACCTTCCCTATCGGCAATATCCTCATCATTCCCCTGTAAGACGATATTTTCTTTTCTGTCACACTCACCGTCTACGTTTCGCATCCGTACAAAGTCGTGCTTCAAACATACACTTTTAACAATCTAAATTCTAAATTAACCATTTGCGAACATAGTCGTGCCTTTTTTTTTTTGTTAAAGGCGTTTGAATCCTGGGCTATGTTTTGTTTTATATCTCTACTGCTCCTTCCATCGTGAAGGAGTGTGCTTTTTTAATTTTTGTAAGTTTTGTTTTTTAATTAGAATTTACACTTATAAAAAGTCCTCCGCTGCAAAAAGAAAAACGAATGATCTGCGCCTAATAAGTTAATTTCAACATCCAAAGTACAGTTGCTCGGCGTTAATGTGCATTACTGCTAATCTCTTTCTAATTTATAACTCGAAATTACGGAGGTAACCTGCAAATATCCCGTTAGGCGGAGAATTTAAAAGTGTTCCATTAAATTAATGTTTACTACCTTCTGTCGCCGGAATGTGAAATATGTGTTGAAATGAACCGACCGCCTGTTTATTACAGCAACACTAAATTAAAAATATAAAATTTGCTTAAAACAGCTCTTTTCCACACTACAAATTCATGGCGTTCCTGCG